>NC_133658.1:606232573-606307867 GCF_037893015.1 Macrotis lagotis
ATTTGTGCAAAGCAATCAAAGCCATAAATAAGGAATAATTTATGTCCCTAAACCCCTTTCGTCAATAAAATAGAGAAAGCAGTGATCAAAGAATTGGGCATGCAACTAAAAAATATGAGAAAGAAAACAATCAAAAATTCCTCAATTAAAAACCAAAATCAAGGAGAGATTTATTGTGTTGTAAGAAAAAATAAACTAAAAATAAAGCAAGTTGATTTTATGAAAAATGAAATAAAACAAATAAAATATTGATTAATTAGTTTAAATATAGAAAGGGAAAAACAAATTACTCTTATCAAAAATGTAATCACTATATCAACCATTAAGAAGAAATTAAAGGAATTATTAAAAATAATAATTTGTTTGATTTAATTGTATTTTAGTCAAATTGACTTGCAATATACTAATATTTATAAAATATTTACAAAAACAAAAAATGTCCAAAGTAACAGAAGAAAGCGAAAATACTTAAATAACCTAATCTTTGAAAAAGAAATTGAATGAGTCATCTATGAGCTCACTTAGGAAAAAAATAAACGCATAAGATCAGATGAACTTACATGGGAATTCTAAAAAAAATTTAAAAACCAATTAAATTCAATACTATATTAAAACTGATAAAACATTTTAACAAATTTCTAATATGCATAAATATAGTGAATACCATTTGCCACATACTAAAGATTAAAAGACAGTTGCTTAAACTAAAGAAGCTCATAATTAAACTTGCATCTGGCATGTTCATAAATTTTGTACAAGATGGAATGTGACTTTTTGTTATTCAGACACAGTCCTAAATCAAAATTTCAGGTAGAAATGATGTCTTTTAACTGACAAGGGAAAAGGATAATGTAACAATTAATAGAGGAGATAGCATAGGATATGGTGTTTGAAAGAACATAATAAGTCATGAAATGGCTCCCATACTGATTTATGAAGGGGAACAATGGATTAAGTTTTGAAAATGATGAACCTGAGTTGCTTCTCAAATACATACCACAGTGGAATACCAAAGGGTCTAACAAGGAGATAGGATGTCTAATTTTTTCAGTTGTGAGCTTGTAGCTGAATATATAAATTTAGGGATGAGAATAGTAGTGATACTAATTGAAGCCATATAAGTCCATGACATCATGCAAAGAGAGAATATACAAAAAAAAGACATAGGATGGAGGATTCAGTCTTGCAAGACATTGATACTTGGGAGAAAAAGGAACCAGTGAAAAATGAAAAAAGTAGTGATCAGATTAGAGTTTAGGAGTGCTACCCAGAGACAGACATTTAAGGGAAGCCTGGTACAAATGCAATACTAAGTAGTATCATCTTATGCAGGAAGGTCAAGAAGTCTGAGAAAATACAATTATGGGATCATTGATGGTATTGGAAAGAGAAATTTCACCAGAGCTGTTGGGACAGAAGACAGACTTGACAGACTTCAAGAAGTTGAGGAATAGAAAAATGAAAATTTTATGAAAATTTAATAGCAAAAGGGAGATAGAGTGCAGATTTGGAGAGAGAGAGAGAGAGAAAGAGAGGGGGGGAGGGGGGAGAGAGAGAGAGAACAAGCATCAGGAGAACACAAAAAAAGGGAAATGGGATTCAATTCAATTCCATAAATATTAAATGTGCACTATGTGCATTATATTATTTGGGGGTACAAAGTACATAAAGATGAAATGACAAATCATTCTCCTAAGTTGCTTACACTTCAGTGAACAGAAACCAGAAAATTAGCAGGGAATTTAGAATCTAGAGTAAAAGAAGAGAAAAAACTTTGGTCATTTTTAGCCATGTCCAACTCTTAAAAATCTCATTTGGAGCAACCATTTTCTTCCCCAGCTCATTTTACAGATGGGGAAATGAAGATAAACTGGATTAAGTGACTTGATTGGATCACACAGCTAGTGGGTATCTGAGGACAGATGTGAACTCATGAAGATGAGTAGCCTGATACTCTATCTACTGTACTTCTAATTGTTCACTATAGAGAAATATAGAGATGTAATTATTTGGAGATGGAGAAAGCTCATGATCCATCATCTTTGTCTTCTCAGAAAAATAAGAAGTAAAATTATCTACTGAGGAATATGTGTAGCTGAGCTATTTCAACTCAAACTATCCATCTCTCTTATCATGGCTCACTCTCTCCAAAACTGTACAGTACAGTTTATATTGGACCAGCCTCTACATTCAACAGCCAATTTCTATCTATCTTCTAGGTTTATTTTGCTAATTGCTACAACACTAGTATAAGAAAGGTCTATAAACTAGAAGACCCTTGACAACATCTATTGCCTCTACTATCTACCTTCCTACCTTTCTAATAACATCTTCACAACTGAGTTTGTCACTACTCTGCATACTCTTTAGTCATTTCCACAATTGAAATATTTGACTTTAATTTCCCAATCAAAAGACTTATCTAGACGAGAATGGAAATAACAGATTTACCTACTCTGATAGCTGGCAAACAAACAGTTGCGAATAACATCTTTGTTTATGTAGGTTTTTGAGTAGTCAAATATTCTTCTTTTTTGACAGTTTTGAGAAATATATGAGGACATAAACAATGTTTGGAACAGGAAAGGCAAATGTGAAGGGGGAAATGGAAAGGGCAACTTGCATCAAGTTATTCAGTAGAAAAAAAGAAATATTTAACCTTTTTGAAAGCGGGAACTGGTTTACTATCTTTTTTCTTTATTTTTCCAGCACCCAATACTGCCTATGATATAGGGGATATTTAACAAATGTTTGTTGAATGAATAAAGGAATGGTTCTATACATTTTTAACATTGGTTGCTGCAGTATCAGAGAATTCTAACAAATTATTTTCATTTATAAATGAGCCAACTGCCTCTGGCAAAACTTTAATTTCAGCCCTGGTTTTATATGTGGAAGAAATAGATAATAATACTACCATCACTCACAGGGATGTTGTATGGTTTAACTAGATAGTTCCAAAATGCTTTGAAAATATTAAGCACAGCATAAATGTTATATAGTACTAATTGCATTGATTTGAGTTGTAATTGCAGTTAGCATTTAAATAGAAAGGGAGAGGGTCAACATGAAAAACTGCTATCATCTGCTAAGCACTTCTAAATTCCTCCTCATCATGGACCATGGTAGAATTGTGGGATAATAAAAATACAATATGAGGGAGTAGGAAACTTTGTGAGAGAGAACAATCTCTCCAGAGATGCATGGCAAAAAGCCCTGCAACAATAATCAAAGATTTTACTTCTTATCCTGGCTCCATCATTCTGTAGTTACAGAGCCTTAGGCAAGTATTTTAATTTTTCTAGACCTCTGTTTCTTCCTATGTCAAATGAGCATAATATATACTTTTTAATCTACCATGAGGTTGCTATGAGATTAAAATAGTGTACATACCAATACTTTAGGAAGCAGTGTAATAAAAGGGTGTGGGGGCAACTACCTAAATGCATTATTCTCTTAATAGGGCGACATGAAGTCTCCAAAGGAACTACTATAAGATGGCCCTAAATTAATAGGAGATAAATATTTTCCCATGGAATATGGTGGAAAATTCCTCTGAGGATCTATACACAAATATGCATAGAATCTTTTTAGTAGCATAGGATGTAAGTTCCTTGGTGGGAGGTCTCCTCCTACACCCTTTAAATATGGTTATTTCAAGCTCTTAATACAGTGGTTTATCTATAGTAGTCAGCTAATGAGTATCTGACATAGGTCAAGTTCCCTTAAAAATATAATAGAAAATACATTAAATTTATTTGCTTGATTATTTATGGTTATTACAAAGATTGAGAAAGAAAAAGAAATCCTTGTAATTACTATAAATAGCCAAGCAAATAAATTTATTTTCCATTACATTTTAAGGAAACTTGACCCATTTAGAGAGAAGTAAGCAGAAGTGTGAGAAGAGAATACCTAAAGGCCAGGAACTGATACAGGAGCAATATATCGAAGGTCTGTCTGAAACTTTCATAACACTTTAATTTTTCACAAAGAAAGGTCATGCCAAAACTAGACAAATGTTGGGAATACAACCTCCTGAGATCTCCGGGAGGTCTTCAGTTGAGAACCAGGTGGACTTGGATATTGTTACTGTTATTATTTTAGGCAAATCATTTAATCTAATTGAGCTTCAGTTTCCAGATCTGTTAAAATAATTGAGGAAGAATATAAAATCCTTCAAGACCCCTTTCAGATCTAGATCTAGCATATCCTGATCCTATAAACCTCTCTAGGACATAGTTCCTCCCCCCACAAAATAAAGAGTTTTAATTAGATTACTAAAGTAATTCCCAGTTCTAAATCTGCGATTCTTTTACTTGTGGAATCACAGTAATTAATCCGTAGTTCTTCCTTATAGCTTCTTTCTAAACCATTTGCACAAAAGTTAGCTCTGATATTATGGAAGATATTCTTGTAAGGGTGAAATTAGGCCATATGGTAATTTTTTTCTACAGAATTCCGAGTGAGGACCAATAAGTCCTCCAATAATTCCTCCGACAAATTAACAAATAACAACATATAGGGCTTAATTGATCCATTTTTCATTGTCTCAAAGGTGTGTAGAACAAGGATTATCTATATCACAGCATAATCTAAATTTAAGAGAAGCAGCATATTGTAAAGATCACAGAATTTGGCATCAAAATAACTAGCATAATTTCCCAGGTTAACTACTTCCTTCTTTATGACCTTGACCAATTCATCTCAACTCTATGAGTCTTGATTTTCTCTGCTATTAAAAAGGAAGTGAGGCAGAATGACCTCCAGGGTCTTTCCAGCTCTAAATCTAGTATTCCATTTCAACACTGCAGATTAGGGACCTTTTCCACTCCTTTGGAAATATTTATATTAATACTAGGATATTATGAAAGAGTATTTTAATTCAAAAATGCAATCTGCATGCTTAAATAGCGAACATGCAACAGTGTTACCACTGTTCCACATTAGCCTCCAATTAGTTTTACATTTCAATTTTAGCAGCAAATGCGAGGCAGTTGGTGAAAGCAATGCACACAAGTAGAAATGGGAAAGAGGATAACGTGTAAAACCATAATTACATTACTTAGGAAATCTTTTGTCCCTGCATTTAGGGAAATTATGGGATGTAGCAGGTGATTATCAGTTTATGATCTGAACCCACAATATGTCTCCATGCATTCTTTTCACAATCTCTAGGCAGCTTTTTTTTTTATTACGCAGAGGAGAGGAAAACGATGAGTTAGCAGATCATGGAAGTTCAGGTATTTGGTGATTGTGAAATCTAAAAGCATAAAGATGTTATTAAACTATATCATCTGATTGCTTTGGCATTAAAAGCAATAATATCTGTACCTCATTTTCATGCTAATCAATATCTAATATTTTTAAAAACCATAAGGCCATACATTGAATTTAAAATAGCATCTCTCAATTTTTTCCTTGTTATTTTTTAAATGAATCAAAACCAAATTACAGGAAGTTTTCTTTTCAATCTAATCAAAACCACCATTAGGTGTAGGCAAAATAATGCAGTGGAAATAATAACTTAGAAAATAAGGGTTCAATCAACATTAATTCATTTCATAAATTTCCATTAAGTATTCATTAGATATTGAATGAGGGGCAGTAGATTGCAGTGGTTAGAGGCTGGTCTCAGTGTTGGAAAGGCTTAGATTCACACTCTTAACCTGACCAGTACTGGGTAGAGAATGGGATTTTCGGAAAATAACTGAATTTAGCAGTGCATCTGTGTATTAGATTAATGAAGTCGTAGGCCTACTGCCAAATCTTAAAAGTTTGCAAAATACTTTACTCAAAAGAAACCTATGCAGCAGGCAATCTTCATTTTTCAGGTGAGGAAATTGAGACTCAGAGAGTTTAAGTGTCCTCTGTGGGATTATAAAGATAGCATGTGTCAGAGAGAGCATTTGGATGCATTTCCTGACTTCCATATATCCAGTTCTTTTCCCCAAAATAAACCATCACTTCCATGATGCAAGTTGAAAGGCAATTAGTAGGCCCTAATCTATCCTATTCCAAGACACGTATAACAATATCTGAAAAGATTCTTTCTTTTAAATCTTCAGGGGTTTCAAGATTTATTTATTTATCATAAAGTACAAATATCTCAGAAAGAGGAAAGATAAACAAATCCTTTTTGAATCATCATCATCATCATCATTTTCATTATACAGTCCTCAGTGTTTTGCAGGTCTTATGCTAAAACACAGAAATTATCCTATTAAGTTCTCACAGTTATGAAAGGGCTCTGTTTTATAGTTGTAGAAACTGAGGCAAGCATAGGTTATGTGTCTTGCCCAGTTTCACATATGTAATACAAGGCTGAGCTTAGATTTGAACCTAAGTCTTCCTGCTTCCCAAACTTGCACTTAATCTACTATATTCTTCAACTTCCTGTATTATTTATCCCAGCTGACTAAAATGAGGTTGTAGGAATGACCTGCTATAAAAGCTTTTCTAATGGAAATATTAAAATAAGAATGTACTTGAGCCTTCAAGTGCTATTTCTATCTCACTTTGGTTTGTGTTATCAATTTAACCCACTTGATTGAATATAAGGGATGATGTAGAGAGAAGAGTAAAAGACCTGTTCCTCAGAAGTGGAAGAAAAGAAAGGAGAGGGAGGAAATGGTCACTAACTCTTAGGAGCAATTAAAAGTGGCAGAAAAGAGGGAAATCTGCTTAGTGAAGTAGGCCAGTATGAAAAGGCATGCAAAGTTTGGCATATTCCTTAGATAGCATAAAATGATTCAGCAAAATTTGAGGAAAGATAGGAAGACAATGGAAAGAGGATTAGCTTTGGAGGAAGAGAATCTGATTTTACTAGCCATATGACCCTGGGTAAGTCCCTTGTTATCCATGAACCTCAGTTTTCTCCTTTGTAAACTAAAGGAGCTGGATCAGATGGCATCTGAGATTATTTCCAGTTCTAGATCCATATTCCTGTGTAATCCTGAGAATACGGATTAGAGTGTCAAGAGAGGCAAGAGTGATGTAATGCAAATAGATGTAACTTCCACATAACCTTATC
The DNA here is from genome assembly GCF_037893015.1 of Macrotis lagotis. NCBI lineage: Eukaryota > Metazoa > Chordata > Mammalia > Peramelemorphia > Peramelidae > Macrotis > Macrotis lagotis. The sequence goes on from NC_133658.1 coordinate 606,239,607, forward strand.
ACATTCTACTGGCTCATGTAGTACCTCATCTTGCTTAAAAGCAATACCGGAGAGAAATGAACAGACTAGATCACTGGATATGATGAATCTTCCCAGTTCAAACTTATGAGATTTATTTTTCTGTACTATTTTGAGAAGGAAGTATCTTATTGGACTGCAGTTCCCAAGATATGCTTCATTGATGACCAGGTTGATTTTTATCTAGTTACATCTGAAAAACATAATTGTTAGATGGATTAGGGCAGTCAGTTTCAAGGACTTAGTTTATGGAAAGGAGGTTTTTGACCAGGAGCTTGATTCAAAGATTTTAGTTCTTTTATTAGGTCACAAAATCACACTGGGTCTACTTGACCTTACCAATGTAACAGGTCGCTATTGCAGAGTACACATCGCTTAAGGTTTGCTTAAAAATTACCCAAAATAGCACAAATAATTTTTTTTCAGTTTTTTTCTTTCTATATTATTGGTATTTTCAGCATTTATGTGATACTGACACAACCTCTTGGAGCCCCTAATTTTTCAGGGACCAATAGAAACAGCCAGGACTTTGTGCTAAAGGGCACTGGGAATACATAGATTCATGTAGGACCAAAGTAACAGAGAATAAGAAAATTAAAGAATCCCTACACAGAATAAAAAAGTAATTTAAATGGGGGTTTCAAGCATAACTTCCCATTAGTAATAAAGGCAGTATTAGTACTCCCATTTTATAAGTACCAAAAATGTTTGGAGAGATTAAGAAATTTCCCTAAGAATACATAATTAAGGAGAATCAGAAAGGAAATAATCTCAATGTCATCTGACTCCAAAAGCAGTGATTTTGCTTGTTTATTTGTCTTCTTGTTGTTTTTTGTATTTTGTATTTGTATTTCACCTCCATATTCTATACCCTCTAATCAGATTCAAAGTGTTGGTCTGACACTGTATTAGATTTGGCTCCTCAAAGTCTGCTAACACAGTCTTCTGATGTCTTTTATCATCATTAGTATTGATATCCAATCATCTTATTTTGTGTGTATATCTCTTTCTAAGATTTCTTTTTCTCCTAATTCTCCTTTTCCAAGTGAGCATGAGTTCTCAGATACCCTATCTTGCCACATCTACTATGTCTGTCACCTGAGGCTTCATCAGTACTTTGCACCAGACAAATGAGGGATAGTGCTCTCCTAGGAATAGCATAGAGGATAGCTCCACTGAGTCCTAAAAGTCCTTCCTTTGCTAAAGAAGACTGAAAAGACTTTAATTTGGGGTCTCTAGACTCAATTTGAGTAACATCAAATATCTGTGCCTAAGTAACCACCTTCACTTCCATAGCATCCAAAAATTAGATATATCTCTAAATCAACTTATTTTAATTTCTACTTCTTTTATTCTCTTTTTGAGTTCCAGATTCTTTTATATCCAAGTATATTTGAGACTATTCCTGGCTTGAAGTCACACACTTCTTATTCTAAGGATAGATTTCTTTGCCTTTTTATCTCACAAGAGTTCAGAAATATTTAACCTGCATCTGTCAGTGTTCTATAAGAGAAAGAGAACTCTCAATTACAAGGTCTGGTTTAAATATCTGCTTTGTTAACTAATTGTGTACTTTTGAATAAAGCTACAATAGTTTTGCGTTTCAGTTTTAGCATCTGTCAAATTAAATTTAAAATAATCAGGTATAGAACATCAGGGGGTCATTGTGAAGACCAAATAATAAGAAAACTATATATAATACCAAAGTGTTAATAGAGATGTGTCATTTTTCTTATTATTTTTAATGATGATTACAATTGCAGGTGAGGACCAGGTGATTGCTACCAGAAATTTTACATGAGTGTAATTTAAAGGCACTAAACATTGAACAATATACTGTTTTGGTTCATACTTGAAATGGACCAAAATATAACATTGTGATGTAGAGGTCAATATACAATGTGATTGACTGTGACTGATCAGGCAAATATGAGCTCAAAAAGCTCTACTGAATGTCCAATATAATGTATATTATTCAGGGAAAAGTTAAAAAAAACAACTCATTTTTTGAGGCTGCAACAATTTATCACCCAGTGAATACCTAGGTAGATATAACCTAGTTCCAAGAATCAAATTTTTTTCTTTCAAAAATTAATAGCTGGGGTGGCTAGGTGGCACAGTGAATAAAACACCGGCCCTGGAGTCAGGAGTACCTGGGTTCAAATCCGGTCTCAGACACCTAATAATTACCTAGCTGTGTGGCCTTGGGCAAACCACTTAACCCCATTTGCCTTGCAAAAAAACCTAAAAAAATTAATAGCTAACAAAATCTCCATACAAATATAGGCATCAAAATGACCTTGAAAAATCAACAAATAAATTGCATAGAAGATACCTATATCTTTTGTCTAGAATATTTCAATAGCTCTCTGTTTGAGTTTCTTCCATTCTTTTGCCTCACTAATCCACTGTCAATTGCTAAAAATAATATTTCTAAATTTCTGCTGGTAGCATTACCTTTTTGTTCAAGAAACGACTATGGCTCTCCTTAATTTACCATAAAAATAAATCTCTTAAGTTTGATATTGAAACTTTTCATACTCTGGATTCATCCCTTTCTGACAGGTTAATTCCAGGATAATTCCCTTCAGTCACCCTGTATTCTAAACAATTTAGCCAACTTGCTGCTAACTAGATCTATATCTTGGGCACAGATGACCCAAAAGAGAGAGGGAAACTGGTAACTTCACATAGCCCTCCTTCATTTATATCAATTCCCTTGCAATTCATGATAACTTCTTCCTAATATCATGATCCTCGTTGAGAATAAAGTACTAACAAGAACTATCAGTGGTAATTCTTGCCCTACTGGCCATGCAATTAACCAGTTCCAGTTGGGCAATTCATCTTCTTCCTTCCTTTCTTCTTTCCTTCATTTCCTCCTTCCTTTCCTTCTAATTCTGTCTCCGTTCCCTTTGTCTCTCTAATTTGTGTGTGCTGTGTCCAAAGGAATTTAAATGTTGATTACAAATGTCTAGCAAAATAACTTGGGGTTTATAGGCTAGATATCTCTTCTGGACCATGTCTGGCTGTTGTTGATTGGTCAATAATAGGAGTCAGTTCAAGTCTAACTTGATCATTGTTTGGATTCTGATGGATAATCAGTGAGTGTAATTTAGGAATTGTTTTTGTTTTGGTCAAAAACCCTGAGAGTATTTATTCCCTTCCCTATTGATTTTATTTGCTTTTTTTTTTCTTTTTGACTAGGTAAAAGGGGTCATTTTTTTTTTCTGGCTCTTGTTACTTAGCCTTAATCACTGATTGGGCGTCGCCTCAGGCAAACTGAGAAGTACCTTAGCTTAAAAAGACCAAAAACTCCCGCTGCATCAGGGACCATCTCCAGTCATCCTGATCCTTGCCACTGCAAGCAGAAGGTTCCAGAGGAGGTAGTAGACTGGTGATTTTGCCTAGTCTTTCCTCCATTAACCCGAAATATCTTACAAGTCATGATATCTCCTTCCTGATCTCAAGATTTTCTTTGAGAATAAAGGAGAAACAATAGTAACCTGCTGTAGCATAGGAAAATAAGTCCCTCAGAATTCTTCTGGTGTTTCCTTTGTGGTTTTGTGCCCTCTTCTCAACACCAATCTATAAAAATCTGTTGGGAGCTGAGCAAGAGACTAGTACAGAATAACCAATTCTTCCAGCTTCCCTTGCGCTTTAGTCTCAACATGCCTAAGACTTTTTTTTTTTTATCTAATTGATTAACTGTCTCATAGATTTTGCAGAGATTGTCTCTGGAGTATTTTACATAAGGTAGAATATTTCTTCTGATATATTCTTGGTCACAATTAAGAATTTCCTAGAATACAGATGGTACCTCATTATATTCAGGTCAGGACACTGCCACCTCCTACAGCCTGCTGGTCAGTGTTTCTATATCCTAAATAACTTTCATTTGAGTCTTAAAGATTCCAAATAATAGCTTCTTCAGCCACATTACCCAGTTTACCAGTACCTTCTGGATAGAAAATATTCTCATATTTGGCTATTCCAGAGGTAATTATCTCTATAACTTAATTATGGATACCTTGGGAGATAGGCTTTCATTTCCTTATACTAATAGTAATTCTCCATACTTTCACATTTATATTGTTTAAAAGCTTTTTAGTTCTGATCTGAATCTATTCTGTCCAATAATTTTTGCAAAAAATATTTCTGTGTATATCTGAAGCTGATTTCTCATAAAGTTGTGGTTGTTTGTCCTTCATTTTCAAAGAGGATCAGACATCACAAAGTGATCTCTTGTGTCCTGTGAATCAGGTAGTTTTGCACAAAGTTGTCGGCTTTATTCTGTCTTCCAGAGTCAAAGAAATCCAGTAGCAAGACAAAAGCCTAGATGACTAGAAATGACCTGGGATACAGCCTTGATATCTTTCATTTCTGACCAGTCTCTAAGTGCTTCACAGGGCCTACTTAAGTCACCTGCATAGACATTGGAATATATTGTTCTCATCCTCCCCTTCTTCTAGAGGAAATCCTTACATGCTTGGGATAGAAGCTCCCAACTTACTGACTCATTTGAGACCATTGGCTACCTTCAATCCAGTTAAGTCCTTCTGCCAAGATGGCTTTCCCAATGTGTGGTGCTGTGCCTTTGACAGTTTCTTAAAAAGACAAGTAAGACTTGGATGACAGGTAATGCCAAATGTGGATGAATAGCCATGAAAAGGAATCAAAATCCTCATACCAGAGGTGCTAGTCCTCCCTAAACATCCCTCTCTTAAGAGATTTGAAGCATATACTGAGATATCCAGTCATCTGCTAAAATGGATATTGTTATACAACTCCCAATTCAATTGTTTCATTTTCAGTTATCAACTCTGAAGACTTTTCCCATAAACTCATAGTATCAGAGTAAAAGTCATTATTCAACCCTGGCCACAGCAAATGATGAACAGAACCAAATTCTACAGGTCTTACAATTGGGTCACAGTTTTGCTAAAAAAATTGTCCCTAATGTTTAATAGTCCGAACACAATACAATCTTATTTTTTTTTTCATTTTTACCCCATCTTCAAATATTCTACTCAGTTTATTTGACCACTTCTTTAGTTCATAGACAGGAAGCAGCAGGGATCAATAGGAACAACATTTACCCTAATGTCCAAGGAAATGGCTCAAAATCATAGTGCTACTGACAACTTGTGGAAACTTGGAAAAGTCACAAAGGTGCCTTGGGCCCCAGTTTATTCATCAATAAAATTAGGGGATTGGTGTAGAAAGCCTCTGAAATAGTCTCTTCCAATTCCAGATATACAATCTGAGGTGAGATTCAACAAATATATCTTATGGGATCTTCACTGGTTTTGCAAAGTTAAAATTCTGGCTCTAAGATCAGCAACTCTGTTTCTTTGATTGTTAATAATACCTCATGGATTTTTACTTCACTCTTATTTTTAAGTCTTTCTCCCTCCTCCAAGCTCCACAACTGAAAACCTAAAGCATTAGACACAGTATAAATGCTTAATTAATACTTTTTCACTTATTATTTTATAAAGTCCATCTTTATCACTCCTCTATAAAAGAAATAGTATCATTATTATTATCTTTTTATAGGTGATATGACATAGTGAATAGAAAAGTGGGTTTCAAGTCAGGAAGAATAGGCATCAAGTCCCACTTCTTGCAAAAACTATCTAAGGATCAGTAGATAAATCACTTAAACTTTCAATGCCTATAGTAAATTACTACAACTAAAATTTATAGAAGTTAATAATTTTCTTTGACAGAAGTACTTTACCAAGAGCCCCCTATATTGATGAAATTAAAACAATTTTTATTGTTTACAGAAGAAACTGAGGTTCTAATAAAGTGACATATCCAAAGGCACAACTTGCTGTCTTTGAGAGAGAATAGTAGCAGGAACTAAGTTGTTTCCTATCAGTTGGTAAATGATTAAACAAATTGCTTTACATGAGTTTAATAAAATATTGCGTACATTAGAGGAATGGAAACTGATTAGAGAAATGACCTATGAGGACATAAGAAAAAATAAATTCATTTGTGCTGATATAAAAAGAAACAAGAAGAACAAAAAGATTAATATAGACTATCAAATGATACTCTTTTATTAAGTGCCTAATATGTGCCAATCACCATGATTTGATCTGGGAAGAAATGCAAAATCCACAAGCTTTAACTTCAAGAAGTTCACATTCTAATAAAAGGAACATTATGTAAATCATTTTGTAGTCAGTGCAAGGGAAGCTAATCTCTGAGCAAAATTTGTGGGGCAATGGATGAAAGGGAAGTATTGCGCAAGGCATCTTGCAGGAAAAAAGTTAGGAGATGAAGGGGGAAGAGGAAAGTATTTGAGAAGAAAAGACAAATGGAAGGAAATTGGGAAATAAAGTGTTATATGTGATGAACAGAAAAAACGCAGGGTTGTTGAATTGTGGAGAGTACTCTTAGAGTGACTGGAAAGAATATGAAGAAGCTAGTCTATGAAGGATACTAACTCCTAGGCAGTTTATATATGAACTGGGCCAGTTAGATGGTACAGTGGATAGAGTCCTGGCCTTTGAGTCAGGAAGACAAGAGTTCAAATCCAGTCTCAGAATCTTGCCACTTACTAGCTATGTGACCTTGAACCCTATGTGACCATTTAACCCTGATTCCTTTGCATTCAGGGTCATCTTCAGTTGTCCTGATGCATATCTGACTAATGGACACAGATGACTCTGGAAGAGAAAGTAGGACTGGTGACATAGACTAGTATTGCCTCATTCAAATACAATTCATGTGCTTATCATGGCATCACTTCCCTTATGTTGTGGTCTTCTTCAAAAATGAAGGACAAGCACTATCATATATGATACAGGAGTTGGAGGGGAATAATACAGTTTATTAAGTAGAGGGGAGTAGTAATATGCTCTGCCCTACATTTTAGAAAAACCACTTTGGGAAATAAGAGGAGAATAGATTGGAATAGAGATAAATATGAAGCAAGTATATTTATTAAATGGATCTTATATTCATCCATTTTACAGATTATGAGATCCCACAATAGGGTTATGGTTGTGAGAGTAGAGGGAAGAGATGTTATAAATGTGGAAATGGCAATATTTGACAAGAAGTCAGGTTTGGGAGAACAATATAATTGAGAAGTCAAGGATGACACTGAGATCACAACTCTCAGTTAATGGGAGAATGATCTGACCCCCCCTCAGAAACAGAATAGTGGAGAAGAAATTTTTACTTTTTTTTGAAGGAAATTAAGTGACTTGCCCAAGGTCACAGAACTACCAATTGTCTGAGGCTTTGTTTTCAACTCAGGGATTCTAGACTTCAGGACTAGTGGTCTATGCACTATCAACATAACTGTCAAAAGAGGAAAGTTTTGAGAGAAAGGCGATGATTTCTGTTTTGAGCATGTTTTGTTTGATGTCTATGAGACATCCACTTCAATATGTCCAAAAGGCAGTTAGTGAAACAGGACTGAAGGCTAAAATGAATATTGAGAAGTAGGTATTATACATCTAAGAATCATCTGAGAGATCATGAGAGTTGATGAGATCATCAAGCAAGATACAATAGAAAGATAAGAAAATATAGTTTAGAATACCCCATGATAGATACCTGTGATTATTAGTTATGAAGATTCAGCAAATAAAAGTAAAAAGGATTTGTCAGAGAAGTAAAGGAACCAAGAATAACCAAAGCAGGAGAGAACATCCATTAGTAAACAGTGTCTAAAGCTATACAGAAATCTAGATGATAAAGATTGAGAAAAAGCAATTCAATTTGACCATTCTAATATTATTGGTGACTTTGGAAAAAAATTTTCAATTAAATTTAAAGAGGAACAACTCATATTGCAGAAGGTTAAGAATCAAATGACACAAAGGCGATTGGGAGGGGGTGGGAGTTTGTGTTCCTGACTTTCTCAAGGTATTTAAGGAATATGAGAATTATTAAAATTTCAGTGGGAGATGACTGGATAAAGTGAGCATTTTCTTTAAGAAAGAGAGACATGGTCATGTTTGTAGGGAGAATGAAGACAATGAAGAGTAGGATGAGAATGGGAATTATAAACATGGTAATCTTCTGGAGAAAATGGGAAAAGTTTCAAACAAGAGTGAATATATAAATATTTGTTTTCACAAAAGGAATAGTCATCTTTTAATCTGAGACAAGGGGATAAGAGAAGATATTTTGGGAAGATGCCTAATTTGTTTGAGAAGGAGGAAGTAAAAAAGAATTAACTCTCAATGAGTGATTTCAATTTTGAGATGGAGTATGAAGTAAGGTACTTAGATAAGGGGGGTGTAAAGAGATGGCATGCTGTTAAGGTCATAAGAAATAAAAAGATTTGGAATAATTAATATTTGGGAGTAAAATGAGAAATTGATTAGGAAAGATTACTTTGCTGTAGTGAGGGTTCAATTGAGTTTGCATAATAGAAGTCTGCAATATAAAATTTGACCCAGTCAGCAGTTTCATGTAGCAAACATTTAGTAGCTTTTCACTTGTAAATAATGTCCAGTGGCATCCTAGCTGGCTCAATTTCAGCCTAAATAAATGCTATTTTTGTTTACGATTAATTTTAGTCTGTCTCTTTCCAAGGTCCTTTACTGCATGTAATATTTATTGCGTCAGAATCTGACAAAGATGTATTTAATATTTCTGCATTTGATTGCTAGGTTTTTAAACCCTAATACATGATCAGTTTTTTGGTTCTATTTTAATTTCTATGTAGGTGCAATGCAATGTTGACGAAAAGGTATATCCTTTTCTATCTTTTTAACATATTTTATTTGTTTTCCAATTATATACAATACTAGTTTCCACCAATTGTTTTTTTAAAAGTTTTGAATTTTACAATTTTTTCCCCTTCTGCCACACCCCCAACAGAATGCAGTCTGATAGTCTTTACATTTGTTTCCATGTATCAAAATTGAATGTGTTGAGAGAAAAATGCAAGCAAGAAAGAAAATACGAGAAATAGGAAAATAATATAATACATAAGATAACTTTTTTAAAGAATTGAAGATAATAATCTTTGGTATTTGTTTAAACTCCACAATTCTTTCTCTGGATTCAGATGGTATTCTTCAACACAGATGCCCTAAAATGTCCCTGATTAATGCAATGATTAAGTGAGCAAGACCATCAAGGATTATCATCACCCCATGTTGATGCCAGGATATACAATGTTCTGGTTCTGCTCATCTCACTCAATATCAGTTCATTCAAATTTTTCTGAGAATTCTTTGATCCTTCCTGATTTCTAATATTATAATAGTATTCCTTCATATACATGTACCACAATTTATTCAGTTATTCCCCAATTAATGGACATTCCCTCCTTTTGCAATTCTTTGCCACTACAAACAGGGCTGCTATAAATATTTTAGTAGATGTGGGGTTTATTACCTTTTTAATCACCTCTTCAGGATACAGAACAATTATTGGTACTGTTGGACCAAAGGGTATGAACACTGTCATTGCCCTTTGGGCATAATTTCAAATTTCTCTCCAGAAAGTTTGGATCAATTCACAGCTCCACCAACAATGTATTAGTGCACAAACATGCACTTGCATTTCTCTAACCAGTAGTGATTTAGAGCAATTTTTCATATGACTATAGAAACCCTCATCTGAAAATTGCCTTTAAATGTCCTTTGACCGTTTGTCAGTTGGGGAATAGCTTGTTTTCATTGTTTTTATAAATTTGACTCAGTTCTCTCTATATTTAAAAAAATGAGTCCATTGTCAGAAAAAGCTTGTTGTACAATTATTTTGATCTTGCATAGAGTGGTTTTGTTTGTGCAAAAGCTTTTAAATTTAATCTATTAAAAGTAATCCATTTTTATAATGCTCTATTTCTCTTCCTTGGTCATAAACTGCTTCCCCTTCCATAGATCTGGCAGGTAGACTATTCCTTGTATGCCGAATTTACTTACAATATTTTGATTTAGGTTTAAATCCTGGACCAATTTTGATCTTATCTTGGGATAAGGTGTGAGATGTTGGTCTAATCCAAGTTTCTGTCATACTCTATTCCAGATTTCCCAGCAGTTTTTATCCAAGAATGAGATCTTATACCAGAACTGGACTCTGGATATATCAAACAGCAGATTACTATAATCATTTTCTGGTTTCTGTTTTGTATCTATTATATTTCACTGATCCACCACTTTATTTCTTGGTCACTACCAGACAGTTTTGACAACAGATGCTTCATAATGTAATTTTAGATCTGGTAAGGCTAAATCACCTTCTTTTGCATTTTTTTTCATTAAATCCATTGATATATTCTTTAGGGTATTTTATATTCTTGACTTTTTGTTCCTCCATATCAATTTAGTTAAAATTTTTCTAGATCACTAAAGTAATTTTTGGAAGCTTGATTGGTATGACACTAAGTAAGTAGTTTAATTAGTTTGTCTTAGTTTCTTAATCTGTCTTGGCAGTTAGACTCCCAAGTAGTATATGTTGCCTAATGCCATTTCAAATGGGATTATGCTTTCTAACTCTTGCTGCTGTATTTTGTTGGTAATACATATATATATATATATATATATATATATATATATAAATGCTCAGGATTTATGTGGGTTTACTTTATATCCTTCAACTTTGCTAATACTAATTGTTTCCAGTACATTTTTAGATGAGATTTTTTAGGGTTCTCTAGATATATTGTCATATTTTCTGCAAAACATGAAACTTTTGTTTCTTCCTTCCCAGTTCTAAGTCCTTCAATTTCTTTTTCTTCTATTATTGCTGAAGCTAACATTTCTATATGATATTGAATAGTAGTGATGTTGACAGGCATGCTTCTTTCATCCTTGATTTTATTGGGAATGCATCAAGATTATCCCCATTGCATATAATGCATGCTGATGGTTTCAGTTAGATACTAATTATTTTAAGGAACAATCCTTTTATTACTACTCTCTCTAGTGATTTTAATGGGAATGGGTACTGTATTTTGTCAAAGGCTTTTTCAGCATCTATTGAGATAATTATATGATTTCTGTTAGGTTTGTTATTGATATCATTAAATATGCTGACAGTTTTCCTAGTATTGAACCAACCCTGCATTCCTAGAATACATCCTGCTCAGTCATAGTGTATATCATAGTGTTAACTTGCTCCATTCACTTTCATAATATTTTATTTAAGACTTGTGAATTCATACTCATTAGGGAAATTGGTATATAATTTTCTTTCTCTATTTTGACTCTTCTTGGTTTAGGTGTCAGCACCACATTGTGTCATAAAAGGAATTAGGCAGAGTCCCATCTTCACCTGTTTGTCCCAAGAATTTATAAAGAATTGGAAGTAATTGTTCCTTGAATGATAAAATTCACTAGTGAATCCATCTAGCCTTAGGGAGTTCATTGATGGTTTGTTGAATCCCTTTTTCTGAAATAGTCTTATTAAGGTATTTAATTTCCTCTTCACTTAACCTGGTCATTTGATATTTTTGTAAATATTCATCCATTTCATCTAGATTAAAAAAAAATATTGTCATACTATTGGGCAAAATAGTTGTGAATTATTACTTTAATTTCCTCCTCTTTGGTGGTGATTTCATCTTTTTCATATATGATATAAGTGATTTGATTTTCTTCTTTCTTTTTTTAATCAAATTAACCAGAGGTTTATCAATTTTATTGATTTCTTCATAAAACTGAATCTGTTTTATTTAGTAATTCAATAGTTTTCTTGCTGTCCAGTTTATTAATTTCTCCTTTAATTTTTTAGAATTTCTAATTTGGTATTTAATTGGAGATTTTTAATTTGTTCTTTCTCTAACTTTTTTAGTTGCATGCTCAGTTCATTGAGTTCCTTTATCTGTATTTTATTCATGTGAGCATTTAAATATATATTATATCTCCTAAAGAGTGCTTTGGTGGTATCCCATAAATTTTGGTATGTTGCCTTATTATTGTCATTGTCTTGGATGAAATCAATAATTCTTTCTATAATTTGATGTCTGTTCCACTCATTCTTTAAAATGAGGTTAATTAGCTCGAAAACAGTTTTAGGTTTATCTTTCCATGACCCATTATTTCAAGTAATTTTTATTACATCATGGTCAGAAAAGGATACATTCAATAATTTTTTTCTTTCCGCATATGAATATGAGGTTTTAATGCCCTAGTACATGGTCAATTTTTGTGTTGGTCCATGTACTGCAGAAAAAAACTGTATATTCCTTTCTATCCCCCATTTAGTTTTCTCCACAGGTCTATCAAGTCTAAGGTTTCTAACATTCTATTTACTTCCTTAACTTCCTTCTTATATATTTTATGGTAAAATTTATCTAATTCTGAGAGAGAGAGAAGTCTCCCACCACTAGAGTTTTGTTGTCTATGTCTTCCTGTAACACATTCAGATTCTCCTCTAAGAATTTGGATGCTATTCCACTTGGTGCCTACATATTAATATTGCAATTGCTTCATTGTCTAGGGTACCTTAATCTCTTTTAATGAGATCTATTTTGCAGCTGCTTTTAGATAAGGATTGCTAGCCCTGTCTTTTTCATTTCAGCTGTAGTAAAATATATATTCTGCTCCAGTATTTTACATTTACTCTGTATCTATCTCTCTGCTATAAATGTATTTCTTATAAGCAGCAAATTATAGAATTCTGTCTTTTAATCCACTCTGTTATCTACTCATTTTTAAAATATTTTATTTGTTTTCCAATTATATACAGTAGCAATTTCTACTTTTCATTTTCTGTAAGGTTCTGAATTTTACAATTTTTCCTCCACCCTCCTTTCCCTCCCCCCATGATGCCACAGAAGGCAGTGTGATAATCTTTACATTGTTTCCATGCTATACATTGTTTGAAATTGAAGGTGTTGGAGAGAAATCAAATCCTTAAAGAGAAAATAAAGTATTAGGGACAGAAAAATTATGTAAAACATAAGAAAATGTTTTTATAAAAAAATTGAAGATAATAGATTTTGATCTTTGTTTAAACTCCACAGTCCTTTCTCTGGATGCAGATGGTATTCCCCACTGCAGGTGTTCTAAAATTGGCCTTGATTATTACACTGATGGAACGAGCAAGTCCATTAAGGTTGATCATCACAATCCCCATCTCGCTGTTAGGGTGTATAATATTCTTCTGGTTCAGCTCATGTCACTCAGCATCAGTTCATGCCAGTCTTTCCAGGCTTCTCTGGATTCACATCCCACTTGGTTTTTGTTAGAACAATAATATTCTGACTTCCTGTCAAGATGGTGAAGAGAAGATAGGCACATTCTAAAGTCTCCTGATCTTTCCCCATCTATCATATGAAACAAACCTCTTAAAAGAAATTCGACCCACAAAACACAGAAAGAAAAGTCAGGAGAAAGAACATCTACCTCAGGATTTGTCTCCCCCAGCAGCACTGGATGGATTAGGGCACTTGAGTCTGTGCTCAGATGGAGGATCAGCCCCAGATCAACCAGAGTAACAACTGAATTGGAACTGGGAGTCTGAGAGCCTGAGAACTGGACCTGCTGGATCACCGGTGGGGCTAGATGTCAGGGGCTTGAGTCAAGTAGGGAGTAGAGGCACTGGTGATGGTGCTGTCCCCCAGGAGCTTGTGGACAGGGCTGTGGGGAGAGTTCGGGTGCAGGAGAGCTGCAGACACAATCCCTGGGCTCCTCTGGTCTGAGGAACTGAGAGTCCATGCCTCCATCACCTCTTCCAGGAACAAACAATTGCAAACTAATTCTGCCTCAGGCCCAGGTGTGTGAGCAGAACTAGCCCAGCTGACAAATGACCTCAAGCCAGGGTAAAGAGCACCACTGATTGAAGGCAAAAGAATTCAATAGCTCCAACTCATCCCTTCAAGCAAAGGGAGAAGGCCTCAATCAAGGGCACGGACACTCAAGAGAAAGGAACCAATACCTCTTACTGGCCAGGCAGAGAAATTGCAGACAGTGAGTAAAACCTTTAGCGAGTAGAAGCCCCTGTGAACCAGCCCAACTCTATGCCAATAAATTTGATAATCTAGGTGAAATGGATGAATATTTACAAAACTATAAGTTGCCCAGGTTAAATGAAGAACAGATTAAATGCCTAAACAACCCTGTCTCAGAAAACTAAATTCAACAAGCCATCATTGAACCCCTAAGAAACAATCTCCAGGGCCTGATGGATTCACAAGTGAATTCTACCAAACATTTAAGGAACAATTGTTTCCAATTCTATATAAACTCTTTGGAAAAATAGGGAAAGATGGAACTCTGCCTCTTTCTATGAATCCAATATGGTACTGTTACCTAAACCAGGAAGAGATAAAACAGAGAAAGAAAATTATAGACATATTCCCTGATGAATATAGATGCAAAAATCTTAAATAAAATCTTAGCTAAATGATTACAACAAGTTATCACTAGGATAATACATCGTGATCAAGTAGGATTTATTCCAGAAATGCAGGGTTGGTTCAATATTAGGAAAACTGTTAGTATACTCTATTATATCAACAACAAACCCATCAGAAATCATATGATCATATTACAGGAAAAATTGCTTTAAATCATTATTGATTAGAAAATTGCAAATTAAAGCATCACTGAGGTATAATCTCCCAACTATCAGATTGGTCAATATGAACAGAAAGGAGAATGTTCAATGTTGGAAGGGATATGGGAAATCTGGGACACTAATAGATTGTTGGTGGAGCTGCAAACTCATCCAACCTTTCTGGAGAGCTCTCTGGAATTATGCCCAAGAGGCAATAAAAATGTGCATATTCTTTGATCCAGCAATAGCATTACTGGGTCTTTACCCTGAAGAGATCATGCAAAAGGGTAAAACCATCACTTGTACAAAAATATTCATAGCAGCTCTGTTTGTGGTAGCAAAGAATTGGAAATAGAGTGAATTTCCAACAATTGGGGAATGGCTGAAAAATTGTGGTAAATGTATGCTATGGAACACTACTGTTCATTTTTTAAAATTTATTTTTATTAAAGATATTGAGTTTTACAATTTCCCCCCCCCCAATCTTACTTCCCTCCCCCCACCCCCACAGAAAGCAATCTGTCAGTCTTTACTTTGTTTCTATGTTGAACCTTGTTCCAAATTGGGTGTGATGAGAGAGAAATCATATCCTTAAAGAAGAGACAAGAAATCTAAGAGGTAACAAAATCAGACAATAAGATACCTGTTTTTTCCCTAAATTAAAGGGAATAGTCCTTGAACTTTGTTCAAGCTGCACAGCTCCTTATCTGGATACAGATGGCACTCGCCTTTGCAGACAGCCAAAAATTGTTCCCAGTTGTTGCACTGATGGAATGAGCAAGTCCTTCAAGGTTGATCATCACTCCCATGTTACTGTTAGGGTGTACAGTGTTTTTCTGGTTCTGCTCATCTCACTCAGCATTAGTTCATGCAAATCCCTCCAGGCTTCCTGAAATCCAGTCCCTCCTGGTTTCTAATAGAACAATAGTGTTTCATGACATACATACACCATTGCTAAACCATTCCCCAACTGAAGGACATTTACTTGATTTCCAATTCTTTGCCACCACAAACAGGGCTGCTATAAATATTTTTGTACAAGTAATTTTTTTAACCTTTTTCATCATCTCTTCAGGGTATAGACCCAGTAGTGGTATTGCTAGGTCAAAGGGTATGCACATTTTTGTTGCCCTTTGGGCATAGTTCCAAATTACTCTCCAGAAGGATTGGATGAATTCACCACTCCACCAACAGTGCAATATTCTCCCAGATTTCCCACAACCCTTCCAACAATGATCATTATCCTTTCTGGTCATATTGGCCAATCTGAGAGGTGTGAGGTGGTACCTCAGAGAAGCTTTAATTTGCAATTCTCTAATAATTAATGATTTAGAGCATTTTTATATATGGCTATAGATTGCTTTGATCTCCTCATCTGTAAATTGCCTTTGCATATCCTTTGACCATTTGTCAATTGGGGAATGGCTTTTTGTTTTAAAAATATGACTCAGTCCTCTGTATATTTTAGAAATGTGTCCTTTGTCAGAATTGTTATTTGCAAAGATTGTTTCCCAATTTACTACATTTCTTTTGATGTTGGTTACATTGGTTTTATCTGTGCAAAAGCTTTTTAATTTAATGTAATCAAAATCATCTAATTGTTTTTTGGTCATGTTCTCCAACTCTTCCTTAGTCATAAACGGCTCCCCTTTCCATAGATCTGACAGGTAAACTAGTCCTTGATGTTCCAATTTACTGAAAACCCTAGAGGCTTTGCTGACTGGATTTAATAACTCCAAGGGGGCCGAACAGTAAGAGGTGCTACAGGCTTTCTTTGGAGCATCTGTGCCTTTGATTTGTTGCCCATTTCCTAGACCTCAGGGATTGGAGGGAGCAGCAGGTTCTGAATTATCCTTGATCAAGGTGAACTGTGCCCACAGTCTATGTATTTAATCTTATTCAATTAGTAGAGAGAGAGAGAGAGAGAGAGAGAGAGAGAGAGAGAGAGAGAGAGAGAGAGAGAGAGAGAGAGAGAGAGAGAGAGAGAGAGAGAGAGAGAGGGAGAGAGAGAGAGAGAGAGAGAGAGAGGGAGAGGGAGAGAGAGAGAGAGAGAGAGAGAGAGAGAGAGAGAGAGGGAGGGAGAGAGAGGGAGAGAGAGAGAGAGAGAGAGAGAGAGAGAGAGAGAGAGAGAGAGAGAGAGAGAGAGGGAGAGAGAGAGAGGGAGAGAGAGAGAGAGAGAGAGAGAGAGAGAGAGAGAGAGAGAGAGAGATCTGCTGCCCACACTGGAGCCTAGGGATTTGTGGAAGTTGTTAGTGCGTTTGTTCTGGGAACAGTCCCTTTTCTGTCACAAGGATGGGGGAAGGACAGGGACTGGGCCCTAGTCTTCCAGTTTAGCAGAGCTGACCAAATTGATGTCTAGCCACACCTGAGCTCTCCTGCCTACTGCACTGTAACTCTCCTTCCAACATTGCTGGTACTCTCATGCCTTATTACAAAGCCAAAAGCTTCCACAGCTGTCCTGAGGTGAGTCCAGATCTCACCCCACTGCCCCTGAGCTGGCTATCTGCTCTCTGTCCCCAGATCACCCATGTTCCCTAAGACAGACCTTGTTGGTAGATATTCTTCTCTTTTGCTCTTTCTGGATTTTGTGGATTAGAATTCTGTTAAGAGGCTCATTTCATGTAGTTCTAAGGGAAAGCCAGGAGACCTTAGCACAGTGCCTGGATTCTCTCTATCATCTTGGCTGGAAGTCCCTACCTGCCTAGGTTTTCTGGGAAAGTCCATCCATCTCACATTCAAAATTACAATTAATAACTCTTTATTGCCTTGCTATCTTCCCTCCATTTGAACTTTTCCCCAGTATTTTGCTTCTGAAAACCACCTCCTTTTGGGTATTTGTCCCCTTCTACCAACCTCCCCTTCTTTTTTTCCCCTTTTTCGTTGCCCCTTTTTTCTTTCCTTCCTTCTGTCAATGCCTCCTTTCCACCCTTTTCCCCTTTTAAGATTTAAAAGGTAAGATAAGGTTTTTATGTATTTTTTCAAGCACATGCACATGTATATTTTTAAATTACAAAATTTCCTTCTATCCTTCCTTGTCACTCCCTTCCCTTCAGTGATGAACAATCTGGTTAGCATTGTATATACATATTTTTGATAAATATAATTACAGGTTCATCATTTTCAGTAAGAGAAATTAGGATTAAGGGAAAGAGATACATACTAAATAATTTTTATAAATTGTTCATCAGATACAGAACAGTTGTTTTTTTTTTTTGTTTTTGATTTTTTGCGTGTGTTATTTTGTGTTGTTTTATTTTACTTCCTCTGGATAGGGATAATATTGTCCATAACCAACTGGCTGTCCTAACTCTCTGAACTGCTGAGAAGAGCTGCTTCCATCAAGGTTGATCATCTCAAGATGCTGTTATTAATGTGTTCATTGTTCTCTTCATTCTACTTACTTCACTCAGGACTAGAAACTATAAATCATTCCATGCTTCTCTAGAGTTTGCCCATTTATAATTTCTATTAGAACAATAATAGTCCATAGTATTCATGTACCATCACTATTTTAGTCATTCCCCAATTGATGGGTATCCCCTCGATTTCCAATTCTTTGCCACTACAAAAAGAGTTGCTATGATATTTTAAAGCATGTGGGACTTTTCCTAATTTTAATGATTTCTTCTGGATATAGGCCCAGAATTGGAATTGCTGGGTCAAAGGGGATGAACATTTTCATTTTTCTTTGGTCCTTATTTCAGATTATTCTCAGTATGGTTGGATCTGTTTACAACTACACCACCAAATCATTAATGTCCTAATGCTCCCACAATGTCTCCAACATTAATCATTTTCCCTTTTTCTCATCTTGGCCAATCTGATAGGTGTGAGATGATACCACAAAGCTGTTTTTATTTGAATTTCTCTAATTGATAATGATTTGGATCATTTTTTATTTGATTATGTAGCACTTTAATTTTTCATTTGAAAAATTGTGATATGTTTCTAAACTCAATTGAGTGTGTGTTAAACCCTCTTTCAGCCAAATCTGGAAAAAAGTAAGATTCATACAGTTCTAACCTCCTCCCTTCTTCCACTCTATTGCAATAAGTTTTGAACTTCTTTATGTGATTTAATTTACCCCATTCAATCTTCTCCTTCTACATGTCTCTTTACTGTCCCTCTTTTTTAAGGAGATATTATTTTAACTAATTCCATCAGAGTCACAGATAAGTCATGAATGTCCATTACTTCAGGGTCTATAATTCTCTCTAATAGAGTTACAATTCTCAAGATCTTTGAGAATCTCCTAGCCAGATATATATAGGTAGTCTCATATTATTGAACAAGTCGTTTTTTTTCTTTTCCCCTGTTTACCTTTTCATGTATCTCTTGAGTCTGCTGTTTGAATACCTAATTTTCTGTTTAACTTTTCAACAGGAAAAAAATTGAATTTATTTCTTTAAATGTCCATCTTTACCCCCAGAAGTGAAGGCTAAGTTTTTCTGGATAGTGAATACTCAGCTGAATTCTAAGCTCCCTTGCTCTCTAGAAAATTGTATCCCTTGCTCTTAATGTTTATGCAACCAGGTCCTGTGTAATTCTAACTGTGGTTCCTTGGTATTTTAATTGTATTTTTCTGGCTGCTTGCAAGATTTTCTTCTTGATCTGTTAGTTCTAGAGATAGGTTTCAATGTTACTTGGAGTTTTTGTTTGTTTGCTTATTACTTTGGGATCACTTTTAGGAGGGGTTCAATGTATTCTATCAATGATTATTTTGCTATCTGCTTCCAGGATATCAGGACACTTCTCCTTCACTATATCCTGAAGTATTGAGTCTGTGCTTTTTTTCTCTTCCAGGTTTTCAGGAAGTCCTATAATTTTTGCATTGTCATTCCTGGATCCCTTTTCCAGGCCTATTGTTTTGCTAATGAGGTATTTTACATTTTCTTCTATTTATTTTTTCATTTTTTGGTTTTGTTTAACAGATTCTTGGTGTCTCACAAAGTCATTAGTTTCCTAGATTTCAATCTTATTTTAAAGGAGTTTCTTCATTTATCTTTTGCATCTCCTTTTCCAATTGATAAAACTATTTTTGAAGGAGTTTTGATTTGCTTTTTTTAAGAGAATTATTTTAATTTTGCAGTTATTCAATTGTACTTTCAAAGGATTTGTTATCTTGTAAGATGTTAATTTTCTCTTGCATTTCTTTTCCTTATTTTTCTACTTGATTCATGAACTCCTTTCTGATTTCTTCTAAAAAGTATTTCTTGTTTGGAGACCAATTCATACTCTCCTCTGAAGTTCTTTTCCTCTCTACGTTAGGATCCTTATTTTCAACATAACATTCAATGGACCCCACCTTTATGCTGGCCTTTCTTCATTTTGGTTCCTTTCCTTCAGGATTAATGCTGGGGGGGGGGATGATTCACAGATCTTCAGTGTTGAGGACCTTAGAAGCTTTGTACACTTCAGGGGTTATTCAGCAGTTGGAGTTTAGGGGATTGCTAAGGCTTTCTCTGGCTTGGCTGTGATTAGTGGCTTGCTCCCTAGGCCTGGGAGGGGTGGGAAGTTAGGGCTACACTATCTAGGCTGCCCTGAAACAATATGGGCTTGGATCTTGGGCTAGATAGTTAATCTACTTAATCTCCAGTCAGCTCTGCTGCCCACACCTGAAACTCAGGGTAAGGTGCAAACACCAAGGCAAAGCTGTTTGTTCTGGAGACTGTCTTGTTCTCTCACAGGAATTGGGGTGGCTGGGTAGAGCAGACTCAGCTGGAAACATGTGGACTCTGCTGAAAACATGGAGGTTCCAGTCCAGGTTTTACAGACCAACTGAGTTGACCAGAAAGATGTCTTGGTGCAATACCCTGGAGCTATCCTGCCCACTATGCAGATAGCAAATGCTTCTGCCACTATTCTCAGATCAGTCCCTGGACCTTACCGCACCATTCCTGAGCTGGGTCTCTGCTATCTATCCCAGCAAACCCACATGCCCCTGAAACAGATCTTGTTGGAAGCTGTTCATCTTGGTTTTTGTCTGGGTTCTGTGATTACAAAATGTTTTAAGGGGCTTGGTCCATGCTCATCTGAGGGAAAGCCATGAGAGCTTAAAACAGTGCCTCTCCTCTCTCCACCATCTTGGCTGAAAGTCTCCTCTATTCTTTTTTATCTTTCTCAATTTCTCTAGAAGGTTATTATATCAAACTTTTCTAAATTTCTGTTCACTTCTTTCACTTCTTTCTTGTTTAATTAGTGGTTAGATTTAGCTAATTCTGAGAAAGGGGAAGTTGAGTCCTGCACTACAATAGTTTTACTGTCTATTTCTTCTTATAACTCACTCAACTTCTCCTCAAGGAATGTTTCCCTTGGTGCAATATATTTAGTACTTGGTTCATATATATTTAGTATTGATATTATTTCATTGACCCTAGTAACTTTTAGCAAGATGTAGTTCCCTTCCTTTTCTCCAAATTAAGACAATTTTTATTTTAGCTTTGTCTAAGATCAGGATTATTAATCATACTTCTTTCTTTTTTATTTTAATCAAAGAATAATATATTTTATTCCAGTCTTCTTTCTTTTTTATTTTAATTAAAGAATAATATATTTTACTCCATTTTTTCACCTTTGGTCTGTATGTATCTCTCTGCTTTAAATATGCTTCTTGTAAACAGCATATTATAGGATACTGGTTTTTTATTCACTCTGTTATTTGCTTTTGTTTTCTGGGAGAGTCCATCCCATTCACATTCACAGTTATGCTCACTGACCCTGTTTTTCTCTCATTTATTTTCCCCATTTATACTTTTTCCCCACCTTTTCCCTCCTCATCAATATTTTACTTTTGACTATCACCCCCTTCAGTCCACCTTTTTCTTTCCTCTCCCTCTACATTTGCTCTCCCTTCTATCAAACTTGTTCATCCCTTTCTTTCCCCTTTCCCCTCAAAACTGCCAGAACAATATAAATTTCTAAAACCAATTGAGAGTGAATGTTAATCCTTCTATGGGCCAGATCTTTTAAGTATAATATTCAATCAATGCCTACACCTTTTCCTCTACTGTAACAAGCTCTTTGTTCCTCTTCATGTGATGTGATTTACTCTTTCCTGCATACTCCTTCCAGTATATGTTTTGATTATTTTTATGTCTGAATTATTTTTAATAACATCACATGATTATCAACATCCCACATTCTCCATCTAAATATACTACTTCCAACCATCTCCATTGAAATACTATTCTCAAGACTTACAACTATGATCTTTCTAGTGATGTAAACAATTTAGTATTATTGACCAATACTTTTCCTCCCATTTGGTTTTTTAAACATATCTTGAGTCTTGTAGTTGAAGATGGAATTTTTCTGGTCAATCCTGATCTTTTTATCGTGAAAATTTCACAGTCCCCTACTTCATTGAATATTCATATTTTCCCTCAAAAAATATGCTGCATTTTGCATAGTAGTTGATTCTTGTTTGTAATCCAAATTTCTTTGACATCTATATAAATCATATTCTAGCACCTACTATTATTTAATGTTAAAATTGCTAGATCTGTTGAATCCTTACTGGGGCTCCTTGATATTTGAGTTGTTTCATTTGCTCTTCTTGCAATATTTTTTCTTTTAACTTATAATTCTGGAATTTGACTAAAATATTCCTTAGATTTTTTTGGTCATTTTGTTATTTTTTAATTTTGGAATCATTTTCAAGGGGTGATTGGTGGATTCTTTCAAGGACTATATTACTTTCTTATTCAAGAATATTTTGGGGTTGGGTAGATGGCATAGTGGATAAAGCACAGGCCTTGGAGTCAGAAGTACCTGGGTTCAAATCTGGTCTCAGACACTTAATAATTACCTAGCTGTGTGGCCTTGGGCAAGCCACTTAACCCCATTGCCTTGCAAAAAAATAAAAAATCTAAAAAAAAAATTTAAAAAATTAAATTAGATAGTAGTAATATGGTTATCTTCTTTCTTTTTTTTAAATTCAGATTAACCAAAATCTTGTATATTTTATTGAGTTTTACATAAAACCAACATTTAGTCTTATTAATGAGATCAATTATTTTTTGCTTTTAATTTTATTAATCTCTCTTAATTTTCAGAATTTCTAATTTGATATTTAATTGAGCATCTTCAATTTCTTCTTTTACAAGTTTTTTAGTTGCATACCCAATCCATTGATTTCCTCTTTCTCTACTTTACTCATAGAGACTTTTATAGATATAATGTTCACCCTCAAAACTGCCTTTACTACATCCCATAAATTTTGGTATGATGTCTCATTAGGATCATTTTCTTGGATATAATTACTGATTATTTCTATTATTTACTGTTTGATTCACACATTATTCAAGATAAAGCTACTTAATTTCTAAATAGTTCTTGATTTATCTTTCCCTGATATTTTATTACATGTAATTTTTATTGTATCATAGTTTAGGAAGTGTGCATTTATTACTTCTACCTCAAATGTCTTTCTGCATTTGATCATAAGGTTTTTGTGCTCTAGTATATGGTCAGTTTTAGTAGTGGTGCCATATACTGCTGAGAAAAAATGTATATTCTTTTGTTTCCTCATTCAGTTTTCTCCAGAGGTCTATCATATCTAAGTTTTCTTATCTTCTTTCTTACCTTCTTATCTTGCTTCTTCTTTATTTTATGATTAGATTTTTCTTGTTCTGAGAAAAGAAAATTGAGGCCCCTGTTATTATAGTTTTCCTGTCTATGTATTCTTGTAATTCCTTCAACTTCTCTTCTAGGAATTTGGTTGCTATACCACTAGGTGTATGCATGTTTACTAATGATATAATTTTATTAAAAATGGTGCCTGAGATCAGGATTTTTGCTCCTTATTTTTTTTTACTTCAGCTGAGGCATATTATATTTTGCTCCAACCTTGTTAGGAGACAAGAGGCTGATTATGTAGTTCCTCTTGAATAACAATGAGACCTCGGAGAATTCCTGAGCATATGTGAACGACTGTTGTCCTTGAGTTTTGAAAGACTGTTTTGAAACACAAGGACAGGGAAGTACAGCATGTTCTGCACGTAGGCCATATCAGGTGTGTGCTCTTGGTTCAGGAAGTGACTTCCAGTCTTCCTCTTTGTGGCCTAACACTGTTTGTCTTCTTCTGGCATGCAACAGGGTGGTGACGAGCTTTCTTCTAATTGGTGCACACTTGAATCATGAGCTGTTTGCTGTTCTGTGATTGGAAACTGTTGCTATTTTATGTGGCTTTTGCTGGTAGCCAAGAGTATAATTGCAGGGAGCAGGAGGGACAAAGAAGGGACTTGGGGAAAATGTAATCATTAGACTTGGAAGAATAAAGTTGCCTGTTTGCTTCTCCTCTGGCCTGTGACTCTCTTTGTAGATCACACTGGTCATGTTCGGATATGTACCAAAGACCAAAGAGGATGCATTCTTCAATCCTCTTCTATTTTATGGGACATTGGCCTCGTTCACATTTACAGTTGATTACTAATTCTGTATTTCCCTCCATGAAATCTTTCCCCTTTTAATTTTTCTCTTTCCTTTTCTCTTATTCCTCTTCAACAAAAGTTTACTCCCATTCCCCTTTGACTTTTCTTTTAAGGTTGATCAGTTTATTTTCACTTATACCTTCACTTTACATTTATCAGTTACTTCTTCCCTTATCTTTCCCTTTCCCTGTACACCCACCCCTCCCCTTCCCTGTAGATTAGGATAGATTTCTAAACCCAAGAGGGAATATATATTATTCCCTCTCTAGACCAAATCTATTGAGTAGAATTTACTCATCATTCATATTCTCCCTCCTTTTCATCTAAAATTATGAATCTTTGTGCCTTTCCTATTGGTGTTATTTATTACTCCAGTAGTATTAATCAGGTGTCATCAATCACACTTTGATTATTTGATTGCTGGATAAGCTCATATTTTTATCAGTTATCACAGATTGCTTCATAAGCAGCATTGTCTCAATTTACATCAGATTATATTTATATTCATTTTTATCTTAATCCCTTTTCAAGTACCCTCCAAGTGCACACAATACTCCTCATGAGTCAAAGGATTGTCCAAAGCCATATTATTATTGAACTATTTGTGCCCCTCCTCCTAGGACTATTTTCTCTTACACTTTACCCCAGATCCACTCAAGGTACTTAGCCCCTTGGTAAATCAAGTATGATCTATTCTCTCTCACAAATTCCCCCCTCAGGGTACTTAGTCCCTTTTTTAAGTGAAATACAGATTAGGTCAAATCCTAATCTAATTAACTACAAGAAACTTAAAGATTTCTGAGGACTGGAAGCTTCTGAATGTCTGACCTGAGAACTTTACAGATGATTCTAAGTTATGGGAAATACTGACTCAGAATCTACCCAATTTATGATGTCTTCATTAGACAAGAAACTAAGCTTTAGGTAGTCCAGCAGAATTAAATTGGTTCAATAAATAATGAGACACCTAAGTTTAAAGTTAACAACCCTGCTTTTCATCAAGGTTTTTTTCTCTCAAACATAGTGATGTAATATTGGACCTCTTCAGTGGAGAGAAAAGACCCAACTATTCCCCTATCCTTTAAGTATGATTTCTTCAATTATTTTTGACCTCTTCATTATCCTAACAGAAATAAAGTTTCAAATAATCAGAAGTATTATATCTTCACTTTTAGGGTTGTATACAATTTGTTCATCTTGACCAACATTTGTTTATTATTTTTAATTCCCCTTTTCATTTACTTTGTTATGCAACTCAAGTCATGTATTGGCAGGTGAATTTTCTGTTTAGTTCTTTGTGTCAAGGAAATTCTAGAATTCCTCTATTTTTTTGAACATTCATCTTTTCCTCTGACAATAAATGCTGAATTTTACAGGGTTTTATATTCTCAGTTGAAATCCCAGGTCCTTTGCTTTCTGATGTATATTATTCCAGGTCTTCAGATCCTTCAGTGTTGAGATTGAAAGGTCTTGTGTGAGTCTAATTGCCTTTCCTTTGTATTAGAATTGCTTTCCTTTTACTGCTTGCAATAATCTCTCCTTTATTTGAGAGTTCTGGAATAATACTCTCGGATTTTTGCATCCTGGGGTCTCTTTCTGCAGAGGTACCGTGTATTCTTTTGGTGGTTATATCATTTTCTTGCAGTAGCAGATTTGGATAGTTTTTCCTTATAATTTACTGTATTATGCTTTCCAGATTCTTTATTTGATCTAGGCTTTCTGGTGGTCTGATGATTTGTAGATTGTCTCTCCTGGATCTATTTTCTATGTCATCTGTTTTCCCTAAAAGAAACTCTACATTTTCTTCAATTTTTTGCTTGATGGAGTCTTTTGTTCTTGCAGATTTGGATTCTATTTGTTCAATTCTAGTTTTTAACTTTCTTTTTTTTTGTTTTGTTTTGTTTTTGACTTTTAAAAATATATTTATTTTTAACATTAATTTTTAAAAATTTAGTTCAAATTCTCCCTCTTCCTCTAATTGCTCCCCCATTCATTGAGGAGGCAAGTAATATGATAGCAATTATGTATATTAAATCATGCAGTAGATATTTCTATACTAGCCATGTTGCAAAAAAAGAGAGAGAAAAGTAAAGAATGTAAAAAAATATATACTTCAATTTGCATTCAAAGTTCATCAGCTCTTTCTCTGAGGTGAATAGCATTTTTTATTCTGAGTCCTTTAAATTGTCTTGAATCATTATATTGATTAGAGTAGCTAAATTTTTCACAGTTGATTATCATTATATTATTCTTACTGTATACAATATTCTGGTTCTGTTCATTTCACTTTGCAACAAGTGTTTTCAGGTTTATCATAAACCATCTCCTAGACAATCTTACTAGTATACCACAAGTAGTTTGATGGCAAGAAATTACCATTTTTCATCTTTACAGGCCTAGGTACTAGCTCAGTGTTTTATACATGATAGGCATTTAATAATTTTTTTTTAATTTTTAAATTTTTAAATTTTTTGTAGTTTTCTGTTTTATTGCTCCCTAGATTAGGGTGCAAGACCAAATTTGTACTGTTAAAAGAGATTGGAAAATATCTTCTTGTTTTTTAAATAGCTTTTGTAGTATTGAAATGAATTATTGTTTGCTTGTTTAACAGAACTCATATGTAAAGCTGTCTGGCACTTTAGTTTGATCTTCCTTTTCCCTTCTTTTTTTAAATTTATTTTTTTAAATTTATTTTTTATTCTAATTTTGTACAAATGTTTTTTTACATTAATAAAATATTCTTGTTTACAAGTAAACAAAATACCCCTCCTCCCCCATGAATATAGATAGACTTGCTTGGGCAAAAAAAAGTAAAGGGGAGAGAAAAAAATTACAATAAAAAAATAATAGTAGTAATAATTGTAGGTATGGCCAGGTGGTACAATGGACGAGGCACCAGCCCTGGAGCCACAAGCACCTGAGTCCATATCCAGCCTCTTAAACCCAACAATCACCCAGCCATGTGACATGCAAGCTACCCAATCACTACTGCCCTGCAAAAACCAAAAAAAAAAAAGAAAGAAAAAAAGACCCAAAATAAAATAAAATAGTAATAATAGTAGGGGTGGCTGGGTGGCAGACAGAGCATTGGCCCTTGAGCCAGGAGCACCGGGGTCCAAATCCGGCCCCAGACACCCAAGATCACCCTGCTATGTGGCCCCAGGCAGGCCACCCAGCCCCACTTGCCCTGCACCCTCCCCCAAATAATAACAAAAAATGTGCTTGAGTCTTTGTGCCAACACCAACAACTATATCATGGGTGGATCTCATTCTTTATGATAAGTCCATCACAAAAGTTATTTCCCTATTTTTCCACCATTGCCATTGCAGATCGCAACTCCCTCCTTTCTTATTTCTCCACTACCATGTACTCTATTTTCTCTCTCCTTTCACTCTGACTCTGCTGTAGGGTCGCTGAGTGGCACAGCAGACAGATCCCTGGTCCTGGGGCCAAGAGGCCCTGAGCCCCCATACCACCCCTTAGGCCCAGAATCCACCTGGCCCTGTGGTCCTGGCCAGGCCTTCCAATCCCCAGCCCCTTGCAAGAAGTAAGAAAGGAAATGTGTTATATCTGACCACTCTTCCACCATGGTCCATCCTCTCCTCCTTTATTCACATCCCCACCCCTTCCCCCTCCTCCCCCCTCTTTCTTACTCCAGATGCATCTACCCCATTGAGTATATTTGCTGTTTCCTCTCCTAGCCATCTCTGATGAGAGCAAAGGTTCCCTCATCCCCCTTGCCTCCCCACTTCCATATCATTGCAATAGCTCATTGTAATAAAAAAAATTTTATGTGAAATATCTAGGACTATTCCCCCCCCTCCTTTTTCTTTCTCCCATTCCATTTCCCTTTTTTTTCTATTGACTCCATTTTTACACCATATTTTATCTTCAAATTCAGCTTTCTCCTGTGCTTCAACTATAAAAGCTCTCTCTACCTGCTCTATTAACTGAGAAGGTTCATATGAGTATTATCAGTGTCATTTTTCTATGCAGGAATACATGCAGTTCATCCTCATTAAGTCCCTCATATTTCCCTCCTCTCCTCCCATCTCCATGCTTCACCTGAGTCCTGTATCTGAAGATCAAACCTTCTGTTCAGTTCTGGCCATTCCAAAAGGAACATTTGCAATTCCCCTCGTTCATTGAAAGTCCATCTTTTTCCCTGGAAGAGGACATTCAGCCTTGCTGGTTAGTTCATTCTTGGGTGCATTCTAAGCTCTTTTGCCTTCCAGTATATTGTATTCCAAGCCCTATGAGCTTCCAATGTAGCTCCTGCTAAGTCCTGTGTGATCCTGACTGCAGCTCCATGATATTTGAACTGTGTCCTTCTGGCTGCTTATAATATTTTCTCTTTGACTTGGGAGTTCTGGAACTTGGCTATAATATTCCTAGTGGTTGGTTTTGAAGTATTGATTCCTGATTTCTCGTAAATTCATCAATCTCCCTGAATTCTATTCTTTGTCTGAAGGATTTGTTCTCCTCCGAGAGTTTTCTTATCTCTTTTTCCATCTGGCCAATTTTGCTTTTTAAAGCATTCTTCTCCTTAATAACTTTTTAAACTGTTTTTTCCATTTGACCTAAGCTGGTTTTTAGCATGCTATTTTCTTCAGCATTTTTTTGGATTTCCTTGACTAAGCTGCTGACTTCATTTTCATGTTTTTCCTGCATCTCTCTCCTTTCTTTTCCCAGTTTTTCTTCCAACTCCCTCATTTGATTTTCAAAGTCTTTTTTGACCTCTGTCATAGCCTGAGCCCAATTTCTGTTTTTCTTGGAGTCTTTAGATGCAGGAGCTTGTGGTTCCTCATCTTCAGACTGAGTATTTTGATCCTTCTTGGGCTCATTTGCAAACTATTTCTCAATAGTCTTCCTTTTGTTTCTTTGCTTGCTCATTTTCCCAGCCTAGGCCTAATTTGGGGTGCTTCCTATGCTTTTGTGACACTCCCACAAGGATCTCAGTGTGTGAGGATCTGTCCTCCCTCCTGGTCTGTGAATGACCCTAAGCACCGCCCTCTGCCACAGGGCTGAGGTGGGCAGGAGCTCTGCTGTTCTATGGTCCCTAGACAGGGATCAGGATCTGAATGTGGTCAGATCCCTAGAGTCCTGTTCCAGGGGCAGAAGACAGAGCTCAGCAGTCTCTCTCTTCACTCCCCTCCCTCAGCTCAATGGGCTCAAGCCCTGGGGGCTCCTGCTTAGGGGCTCCACCTGCTTCTGTTTCCTGGATCAGGGCTGGGGAAAGACCATGCTGCTTGCTGTGTGCCCTAATGGCTGGGCTCCATGTGCTCACTCTGGCAGAGGTCCCCCGCTGTTCCCCTACTTTGTGCCTGGTGCTCCTCGGGGTGCAACTCATGAGACTCCCCGCTGCTGTGAGCTGAGACTCCCAGCATCCTGGGGCTGCCTCCGGGAGGCTGAAGTTCTTTGGCTCTGGCGGGCCACCCCTCTGGCAGGCTGCCTCTCTGATCCCGGGGAGCAGAGCCTTTCTGCTCTTTTCCAGGTTACCTTGAGTAGGAGAACTGCCTCACTGGGACCCTTTGTGGGTTAACTCTCGAAAGTTTAGTTAGAGTCCTTAGCTGATCTAGGTTTTACTTTCTTCAATTACCTTTTGTTGTTCCTTTTTTAAAGTGTTGAATTTTCTAGCCAATTTTTCATAATTTTGCTGCATGACTCTCTTTTCTTTTTTAGATTTTTCTTCTTCCTCTCTTCTTTGGTTTTTAAACTCTTTTTTGAGTTTTTTCAAAGAGCATTTGTATTTGAATCTAATTTGTAGACTTTTTTTTGGACTGATTTTTCACTAGTTTCTTCTTCAGATATGGCAATTTTATCCTCTGTTTGTAAAGTAGCCTCTCTATAGAGAGTGGTATTTTACCTTTCTTACTCATCTTAGCTATTTTAGGTCTGCTCCTGGAGTACAGGGGGTATATATCCAAGCTTTTTTTTTTTTTTTAGATGGGGCTGGGGCTTGCTGTTGGACGAAATGTTACTTTGTAGTCCAGATATTTTCCCCCCTTTATGTCCAGGTTCTAACTTAAAAGTGGTTTGTTCTAAAACCAGTTCTTTTACTCCAGTGTTCTTAGGATTCAGACTTTGTTTGGGGCTGGAGTCCTCTCTACCGTCTTCCTACCTAGCTTCTAGGATCTCTGATGTTGTCAAGTTGACAGAACCTGGATTGCACTGTGGTCTCTACTTCCCCTCTTCCCCTTAAGAGACAGAACTTCACTGAAGATCCTCCAAGATATCTACCATTGAAAACTTCTTTAAATTCTATTTTCTTGGGAGATCTGTAGCTTGAATGTCAGAATAGAGGCTTCATTTATCTTTGATAGGGAAATGCTCCTGGAGCATGTTAGCTTCATGTGTCCATCTTGGCTCCACCTCAAATGTCTGCTGTGTTTCTACACTGGGTCCTCAGGGAATGGAGGCCTGTTCCCTGCATTAGGGTAGCCCAACCTAGTCAAGTTTGTTACAGCCCTCAGTGCTGATGTATTGTATTGTTGGCTTACTGAGAGGGACATAAAGACAAAGGTTACTAATATATGCTGTGGCCAAGCATTTTTTGCTGGCTTCCTCATTCTCCATTTGGGCTATGCTATCCTTCTATTCAAATGAGACAGACATTTCCTGAAGTATCTCAAAGATTTCTTCAGCTGGGAAGTTGATTACCTCTGTCCTTTTGAGGATTCTATTCCTCTAGAATCTATTTTAAAGGCTTCATTTAAATTTGTTTCAGAGTAAAATTGGGAAAAGTTGAGGAGCTTCCTATCTTCTCTCAACCATTATGACTCCCAGTCTCACTGAATGAAAACATCACTAAAGTTAGGTTTGACTCTGAATAATTAAGAGATAAATAATATTACTAGGGAAAAGATAATAAAATATACCTAGCTCCTCAGGCAGAATATTACTAACTAGGATATTTCATTATCAAGTATTTTCATTGTCTTATTTCTGCTCACTTGTTTTTCTTTGTAACAAAGAAAAATTTGTGCATTAGTGAGGAAATGGGTTATTAAGAAAAGATCCAAAAACAACTGTGAAGTGGAAAAAAAGGTACAAATAAAAATAGAAACAATCTTTTATTAAACATCTCATATGACCCCTTTTTCTTTTAGGTGCTTTGAAAATATTACCTCATTTAAGTCTCACAAAAAACCTTGGAAGTATGAACTATTATTATCTCCAAATCACAGGTGAGGAACCTAAAAGAGAAAGAACTCACATAGTTTGACCAAGGTCATAGAGTAGGCAAGTATCTGAATCTGTATTTAGATCTTCTTATTTCCAAGATAAATGCTCTATCCACTCTGATGACCTAGTTGCACATAAGCTTTTCTTAATATCATAGATAATAAGTATCCATAGAACTCAAAACCATCTTCTCAACCCTCAAATACTCCAACCTTATCTCAATAATTTGTGAAACTACAGTTATATTGGGAACAACTTATTGGCAAGGTTACCTGTGATTCCTAGGATCCAGTATGAACCACTTTATCAAATTGAGAGTTTTTAAAAGGAGAAATGTTCTGTCAAGGAAAAGCTATGAATGACAGATACATTATTAAAATGATGCTTAAAAATTCAAGAATGCCTAAGTGATTCATGACTTAAATTATGAGGTCAAACACATTGTAGTCATAGCTGTTGCTCCTATAGTGGAATTGAGAGATAGACTTTTATTTCCCCTTTTAGAAAAAATGAACATTTTTAGAAGTGGATGTGGAATTGGATGCAATTTCCTAACTGAGGAGGAAGTAGATTACAGGAGAGAGGTTTGGTATGGCATGAGGGGCAAGTTTCACTTGCATTAAAACTTCATTAATGGGGTGGCTAGGTGGCACAGTGGATAAAGCACCGGCCCTGGAGTTAGGAGTACCTGGGTTCAAATCCAATCTCAGACACTTAATAATTACCTAGCTGTGTGACCTTGGGCAAGCCACTTAACCCCATTTGCCTTGCAAAAACCTAAAAAAACACTTCATTAATGCAGGGTTCTAAATTCGAATGAAATGAAGCTCATATTGGTCATTGAACAGTTGACAACAAAGAGTTTTATTTTTTCTTTAATTTAAAAATATTTTATTTTTCCCCAATTACATAAGAAAAATAGTTTTAACATAAACAAAAACCTTCTGAGCTCAAATTCTACCCTTTTTGCCTTCTCTAACTCATCTCTAAGATGGCAAGCAATTCAATATAGGCTACACATGTGCAATCATATAAAACTTTTCCTCTTTGGTCATTTTTGTACAAGAAATCCAGTAACAACAAAAAGAATGAAAGAAAGAAAAAAAAAAACAACATGCTCTACTCTATGTTCAGACAGTATCAGTTCTTTCTCTGGAGGTGGATGGCATTTTAATTTTTGTTTTTTTCAAGTGTGATTTTGGTATATTTATTTTATATTATTACAATAATTTTGTCATGGGTAAATATAACCCCCCCCCAAGAACATAAGAAACCTCAAGAATAGTGAGAGAGAGGAAAAAATGTACTTCAGTCTATTAGGCTTTCAATGGCTCTGTCTGTGGGGTGAGTTGCCTTCTTTATCATAAGTCCAGCAGAGTTGTTTCAGTATTTTACCCACAATTACTAAGTGTATTTCCCTCCACTCTATTCCTCCCCACTCTCATTATTCTCTTCTCTCCCTCCTATCATCCTGGCCCTGTCCAAAAGTGTGTCATATCTGAGTAGCCTCTCCCACAATCTTCCCTCTCTTTCCTTCCCTTAACCCATTCTACCTGCATCCCATCCCTCCCTTCTCATTTTTCTCTAGGGTACGATAGATTTCTATACCATATTAGATGTGCATGTTATTTTCTCTCTGAGCCATTTCTGATCAGAATGAAGTCTCACTCATTCCCCCATGCTTTACCCCATTCAACTCCATTGAAAAAGCTATTTCTTGATTCTTATGTGAAATCTCTTAGCTCCTTCTCCCTCTCCTTTCTCTTCCTCCCAGTACTTTCCTTTATCTTCCATTGACTCCATCTTTTTACTATATTATAATTATATTCCACTCCCTCTACATACATACATATGTACATATATATATATACATATATATGTATATATATATGTACTCCTTCTAACTGCTCTTATAAATGAGAAAGTTCATATGTGTTATCAATATCTTCTTCCCATGCAGGAAAACAAACAGTGCAATACCATTAAGTTCCTCATAGTTAGTCCTTTTCATCCACCCCCTCTATGGTTCATCAGAGTCCTGTACTTGAAGATCAAACTTTCCCTTTCAGCTCTGGTTGTTTTAATAGGAAAGTTTGAAAGTCTGCTGTTTCACTGAAAGTCCATCTTTTCTCTTGAAAGAGGAAGTTCAGTTTTGTTGGGGAGTTGATTCTCAGTTGTAAACCAAGTTCTTTTGCCTTCCAGAATATCATATTCCAATCCCTATGAGCCCTTAATGTAGATACTGTCAGATCCTGTGTAATCCTGACTATGGAGCCACAGTAGTTGAATTGTTTGCTTTTGGCAGGTTTTAGAATTTTCTCTTTGACTTGGGAATTTTGGAATTTGGCTATTATATTCCTGGAAGTTTTTCTTTTGGTATCTCTTTCAGGAGATGACTGTTGAATTCCCTCAGTTTCTATTGTACCCACTGCTTCTAGAATATCAGGGCAATTTTACTATATTATTTCTTGAAAAATGAAGTCTAGAAAGTTTTCCTGGTCATGACTATCAGGTAGTCCAATAATTCTAAAATTATTCCTTATGGATCTGTTTTCGAGGTCGGTTATTTTTCCACTGAGATATTTTACATTTTCTTCTAATTTTTGCCTTATTTTGAAGAGTTTTCTTTCTGATTTCTTGAAAATTCAGCAGCTTCCTTTAGTTCCATTCTGCATTTGAAGGACTTATTTTCTTCAGAGAGCTTTTTTATCTCCTTTTCCAGATGGCCAGTTCTGCTTTTTAAGGAATTCTTCTTATTTGATTTTTTTTTGCTTTTTCCATTTGTCCTAAATTGGGTTTTAACAAATTATTTTCTTCAGTATTTTTTTGTATTTCTTCCACTAAGCTGCTGATTTGGTTTTCATGATTTTTCTGCATCATTCTTATTTCCCCTCCAAATTTTTCCTCCACCCCCCTCAATTGCTTTTCAAAGTCTTGGAGGTTTTGGATACAGAAGCTTCCAATTTGTCATCATATCAGTATGTGTTTTGATCTTCCATGGGACTAAAGTAATTTTCTATGGTAAGATTCTTCTTTTTCTGTTATTTACTCATTTCCTCAGTCAAATAATGATATACAGCACTTCTAAGGCTTTGGGTTTTTGGGGGGGACACTCCACTGGGACAATTATTCCTCCAAGGTCTTATGCACTCTTGACTGTACTTTGATATGTATATGACCACAGGCACTCAGCTCTGCCCTGGACATTTTTGGAGGATCCCTGCTATCTTAGTATGGGAGGCTGGATCTGAGTGTAAGTAAAAACAAAGTCTTGCCCCAGGGAGAGCAAAGAGATTTCTGTACTCTCCCCTAACCTCCTTATCATCTGTGGGCTGTGCTCTGGAAGTATAGGCTGGTTTCTCCTTATTCTCAATGGCCTGTGCTCCTCACTCCACCTTATTCTGGTGTAGCAGAGTTCTTTCATTGCCCCTTAAAGCTATTCCCCATGATCCCTGTGCTGGGTTGGGCTGGGCTGGGCAGTGCTGAGGCAGTGGTTTTTTTCCCAGCTCCTAGTCCTGATGAAACATACCTTTCCCATAGAGCTATTAAGTTATCTTGGACTGGGAAATGTATCACTCAGTCTTTCTGTGGGTTCTGCCCCTCTAAATTTTGGATAGAATCATAATTTGATACCTTTTGTTGTTTTTGAGGGAAGGAGTTCCCCAGGAAATGCTGCCTTTACTCTGCCATCTTGGCTCTGCCCCACAAGAGTTTTATTATTAAAAAAGTAACAATATTCAAATAAAATCCATTAATACTTAGCTTAACAACATTGTCCCTCCTGGACTCCCTCTTCTATATAGTTAGTAAGGCAAGAAATCTCACTCTGGGACCCAGTCAAAAGGTCACTTAGCCCATGTAGATGGGTTTTTATGCCTTTAGGCAAAGAGTTAACCAGGTTAAAGATACCAAGAAGCTACTTGCAGGGAAGCCCAATTTCAACCTTGTCTCATATTTGAGATTATCAAATTTCATATTTGTCATCTTTTAGGAATCACTAGCCCAATCAATGTGGTAGTTTGTTAGGTAGGGAGATGGATATTGGTTTTATAATAACAGTTAGGCAATGTGAGAGGAACAGGAGAGAAGATTCTATATTCAAGAGACAATGAAGAATGAAGAAACGTGCCTGGTTAAAAGAAGAATAGAATTGTTGATTTGTCAAGGTATCTAAACTTTATAATACCCTCACTGATCTTTGATCTTAACTGCCTATATTTCCCTATAATTTAATTCAGCTTCTAATTCTCAGTCCACTCATTTATCCTCTTTCATACTCATAAACCCACAAACTTTCTTATCTTAAAAGAATTCTAGAATGATAAAAAGTTTTTAGATCAGAAATACACTTGCTATCTAAATTTAGGAATTTTATTATTATTTTTCCCTTTACCTCTAAGACAATAACAATTCTACACTATTCGTAAGCATATAAACTGAAAGTTTTAAGGAAGAGAAAATCTCAGTAGTAAATGCAGAATACCTGGGAAGATTGACTGGAAATCTATGGATCAATTGCTATAATCGTTACTTTGTTTTTAGGAGATGATTTTATCTACATTTATGTAAATTAACATAATTTGCATATATGTATATCCTTTTCTGGTTGCAAATAAGTTACAATAATATTAGTCTATCCTCAGTATAAACTTTTGAAACATTTCATGTCAATTCAATTTCACAATGCTCTTTTTGTTATTAGATTCTACATCAAAGTGTCAAAACCTTTCATTTGATTATTTTTTTACTAAGTACTGATCTTTTCTTTACTACCCACTCTCTCCACGCATTACCTCCCATCATATTATCCTGCTAAAATTCATTACTCTGTCGCCATCTTTTGTGAGACCATTCTTTTTCTTTTTCTTGCTTGGCAACCAAGAACTAAGTTATTATCCAAGGTGAAAGTTCTCTACCTGCCTAATACTGTCTCTGGGGAGGTATACATGGATGAAACCTAGGGTCAAACACAGAAAAAGTCAGTATGTTGAGGGTAAAGTACCATATAAGAAAAATATCAAGGGGGTTTAAGAGATATTATTACTTTTATAATCCATCAGAAAAGGTAAATGCAATTTCCCCTGGGTATCAATTCTATTCCTTCAATTAGCAAAGAGTATATATTCAGCACATGGTAATGTCAGGCACAGTATTAATATACAAAGACAAATAGAATATTGTATGATCTTTAAGAATTTCACATTCTCAGGGCAGGAGGGATATGTATAAATTAGGAAAGGTAGGTTGATTTGTAACTAGAGGAACAAAGCCTGTTGTAGGATGCGGCACATAAAGGATTCTCAGAGGTGGAGGTAAAGAGAGGAAATCTTCCAGTCATCTATATGAAAAGAATTTAAATAATGACAAAGAGATGACACGTAGTATGTTAGGAATGGTTCTCTTTAATGGTAATACAGATTGTATGGGTTTGGGGAGGAATAAATTAATATCCTCTGAGACAGATTGGCATCATGTTGTAAAGGGGGTATAAATGCAAATGCAGGAGTTTGCATTATATTCTACGTAATTGGGAGTCAATGAATTCTCATGAGTAAGAAAGTGATATAGTAAGAGAAATTCTTGAAGAATATTAATTTGACAATGGTGTGAAGGATGAATTACAAGAGAGACATGCTCCGTGGAGGGAGACTGTTTAGAAAACCATTCGAAACATTTTTTATGATGCACCCAAAACAATCCCTCTGTTTCAGTTAGGTGGGTCACTTTATTATCTTCCATAAGTCATTCTTTATTCCCTTTAGACATGTTATTATCTTTTTTTGGTTGCCTAGAAAATAGTTTGGTTTATTTCAGCAGCATTTCTCCTCCAATTATACTAACCATTCTTTGAGACTTCCAGGAATCTTTAATTATTATTACTGACAGTCCTCAATCTTCTTCTTTTAACTTTTATTGTAGCTAATAGTCACTGCCATAAAGTTGTCATTCAGCTGTTTTTTTTAATTATTTTAAATAGATCAGTTTCTCATCCCTATCTTTTAAGTTCTGAATGAATACCATTTTTTGGCATCTTTATGACAGAGTAAAAAGGGCACTGGGTCTCAGTTTGGAAGACTAAACTGTGTGTTTGAATTGTGTTCAAATCTTATGTCTAGCACTTGCTAATTGTAAGATCAAGGTTAAGTCAATTAACCCTAATTATTTACAATTAACATTAATTAAATATTTACATACTATCTGCTGAACCTACCTAACAATATTATAAGGATTAAGTGAAATTGTACATATGAGGCATTTTATAACTATTATCTGTTATTATTCTCGATAGTACCTTGCATAATCCTGGGTACATAGATTTCTTTAATACTTATTAATTAATACTAATTATCTTAACATAATGAATAAATTTAAGATACTTTTATCTAATACTTCAATATTGAAAAGCTTAATTATTTAATTGGTACAGATACTCCTTCCATTCTATGTAGATAATAACCTTTATATACCTTCCTACAAAGAACAGATGCAAATCAGAATTGATTGTCTTACCCCCCTCAAACCTGATCCTTTTCTGAACATCCTAATTTCTGTTGAGGACATCACTCATAACCACTCTTTCCTTACAGATGTTCATAATTTCAATGTCAACCTGCATTCTTTACACTTTTTGCCCTATACATACACACCCACACACCCACACCCACAAACACACACACAAAGTTACAATATTTTGTTAATTATGCTTACACAACATCTTTTGATCTTTTCTCCACTCAAATAGCTACCACCTTGGTTCAATTCATAAGATCTCTTACCTGTACTATTACAATAAACTTTGAATTGAATGCCCTTTATCAAGTCTTTCCTCTTTTCTTTGAATACTCCAGGCACCAAAATGATTTTCCTACAACCAGATCTGATCATATCATTCATATACTCAATAAAGTATAGTAATGTTCTATTACCTTGAGGATCAGATGCAAAATATTCTTTGGGAATCACAATCTGATTCAAATCTATCTTTTACAAACTTATTATGAATTATTTCCATTTATAGACACAATTGAGCAGTCATTTTTTTAACTATTTCAATTTCTTGATACTAAGTTTTTGTATCTATAGACCTAGTTCCTGTAACAGTTTCTGATACAAGGTGGGCACTCAGCATAAATGTGTTCATTAAAAAGGATTCCTAGACTTTATATCTGTAATTGCAGTGCCTAGAACAATTTCTGGCACAAGATAAGGACTGAACATAAACTTATTCATTAATTTGGATTCATAATTTTCATCAAAACTCAGCTCTAATACATTTTCCTAAATAATGCTTCACCTGATCATCACATCACTGGTGCCTTGCTCCCAAAATTGATTCATTAGGTATAGTTATAAAGATGTACATATTATATCTCCTCTAGAGGATTTACAGTATAATACAAGGACTACCACATTTTTTTTCATTTTGCCCTTGTTTCCTGGCAAAATGTCTGGCACATTGTCATCACTTGATTGATTGATTGATTCATACATGTGTTGCTTTAAGTAAAATAAAGCAACATCAAATTGTCATCCATCGTGAGATGAATTTCATTCCATTTAGCCAAACTGGACTTTCAGATGATGGTAATCTCTTGTTAGCATGCATTGAAAGTTTTTTTTTTTCCATTGTATAATATCTTCCAGAGACTGATTCCACTAGCATAACCTTTGATAATTAGTGTTATTTCTACATGGTGATGAGATTTTGTAGGTTGGTGAGGCATAGGGTTTCAAACAAGTGCTAATGGAAAAAGCACCTATGTTTAAAATTCTTGTGGCCAAAAAAAAAAATCATTTCATTTGTGCAAGCCACAGAATATATTCCTAGATGAAAGATGACTAGGAAAATTATTTGGCGAGCAAAGAGATGCTTTTATTTCCTTTCCTTTGTAATTTGCAATATTATTATTATCTCAAATTACTGAGGTGGGAGAATTTCTCAACTTCAATACCCCTCATCAGATCTGTCTTGTTGTCTGTCCTCCAAAATGCATATATGCATAAAGGACACAAAGTGAAGCAAAAGAATCTTGAATAAGCACTTAGTCCTGGGTGAGAGATACTGAAAATGCATTGTCATGGAAATGGAGGGAGACCAGGAAGTAGGATAGCAATCAAATCAAGTCAAGAATGAAAAGGGGGGGAAGTCCTGGGAAGAGAGATTGGGCATAGGATAAAGTTAGCAGAGTGGAATTGAGAATTACCAAAGGGGGTACATCTCACTCTAATCAAATTGTAAACTCCACTAAACTACTCTGTTCATCTTCAGTGTAATACTTTTTTTCTTTTTTTTTGATCTGTCTTTTTAATGATGTTTTAATTTTCCAAATACATGGTATGGAAGTTTTTTTTATTATTCATCCATATGTCTATGTATATTTCTAAGTTACAAAATTTTCTTCCACTCTCCCCTCCCATCCCCCTCCCCTCAGAGGCAAACAGTTAGGTTAATATTGTATTTTCACATTTGTGTTAAGCATATTTACAGATTATACATTTTTGGTTTGAGGAATTAGGATTAAGGGAAAGAAATATGTGTGATATTTTTTATAAAGTGAATGTAGTGTTCCTCAGATTCTGAAGGATATTTTTTCTTTTGTATTTTTTCCTCTGGATGGGGATAGCATTGTCCATAGCTCATCTAATATGGTTGTCCTAGCGCTCTGAACTACCAAGAGATGATGCGTCCAAGAAGATTGATCATCTTATAATGTTGTTAATGTGTTCATTATTCTCTTAGTTCTGCTCCCTTCACTCAGCATCAGATCTTGTATTGACTATTTATGGTTTTGCATAGAACAACAGTATTCCATAATATTCATGTACCATAACTTGCTTAGTCATTCCTCAATTGATGGGTATTCCCCCAATTTGCAATTCTTTGCCATAACAAAAAGAGCTGATAGGAATATTTTGAAAAATGTGGGAGTTTTCCCATTTTTTTTTATGATTTCCTCTCATTATAGGCCTAGAATTGGAATTGCTACATCAAAGGGTATGAACAGTTTTATTGCTCTTTGGGCATAGTTCCAGAATGATTTGATCATTTCACAAGTCCATCAGCAGTGTGTGAATGTCCCAATCCTCCCACAACTTCTCCAATATTGATCATTTCCCCTTTTTTTCATCTTAGTCAATGTAACAGGTGTGAGATGATACTTCATTGCTGTTTTAATTTGCATTTCTCTAATCAATAAGGATTTGGAGCATTTTTCATATGATTATATCTAACTTTTAATTTCTTAATTTGACAGCAATCATATCCTTTGACCATTTATCAATTAGGGAATGACTTTTAACCTTTTAAATTTGCTGCAGTTCTCTATTTTAGAAGTAAAACCTTTATCAGCAGCCTTAATTGTGAAGACTGTTTTCCAGCTTTCTGCTTTCCTTCTAATTTTGAATGCATTGATTTTCTTAGTACAAAACCTTTTATTTATTTATTTATTTATCTGTTTTCATTTATTTATTTATTTATTTTATTGATGACCAATAAATATATTCAAAATCATTCATTTTGTGGTTTATAATATCTTCTATTTTTACTGGTCATAAATTTGTCCCCTTTCTATAGATCTGATAAAGTATTTTTTGGTCTAATAATTTATCTATGGTGTCGTCCTTTATATCTAAATCCTGTACCCATTTTGAATTGTATTGGGATAAT
This sequence comes from Macrotis lagotis, assembly GCF_037893015.1. Taxonomy (NCBI): domain Eukaryota; kingdom Metazoa; phylum Chordata; class Mammalia; order Peramelemorphia; family Peramelidae; genus Macrotis; species Macrotis lagotis. Next base: position 606,280,396 of record NC_133658.1, read on the forward strand.
GTTTGAGATGCAGGTCGATATCTAGTTTTTGCCATACTATTTTCCAGTTTTCTCAGAAATTTTTGTCAAATAGTGAGTTATTTTCCCAGAAACTGATGTCTTTGGCTTTGTCAAATATGAGATTGCTGCAGTCATTTACTGTAGTTTCTTTTGAACATATCCTAACCCACTGATCCATTACTCTATTTTTTTAACCAGTACTAGGCAGTTTTGATGACTGCTTCTTTATTGTGTAGTTTTCAATCTGGTAGAGCTAGGTCACCTTCCTTTACATTTTTTTTGTCAGTTCCCTTGCTATTCTTGACTATTTGTTGCTCCAGATGAGTTTTGTTACTATTTTTTCTAGCTCAGCAAAGTAGTTATTTGGTAGTTTGATTAGTATGGAACTGAATAAGGAATTTAATTTGGGTAGAATTGTCATTTTTAATAAATTAAAAATTGTTTAACCATGAGCAATTAACAATTTTTCAATTATTTAGATATGAATTTATTTGGGTGAAAAGTACTTTAAAATTGTGTTAATACAATTTCTTGGTTTGTCTTGAATGATAGATTTCCAAGTATTTAATGTCATCTACAGTTTAGTTTAAATGGAATTTCTCTTTCTATCACTTGCTCTTGAGATTGCATATCATATTACAACATAAACCCTTTTTCCATGCAGACAGAATAATACCCTGGCTCTTGGCCATGTATTCAGAAGTGAAATGAAGTATTCACAATTAGCCAGAGTCCCTGTAATCATCCTAGAAGTTCTTGTTAATTCTCTTTCCTTCACCACTCAAGTTGCTGCCTTAGCTATTCCTTGGAAGCCCAAAGGCAACAGACAGTTGATTTGACTATGAAACAGGAATCATCTCCCTATCCACCACATCTTCCTTTCCTTTGAATTCCCAAAAACTATCTGAGATGACTATGAACTTTATTCTTCTGTGGGTTTAGATAATTTGGTGGAAGTAGGATGGCATGGTCAAAATAGTTCTGGAGTTGAAGTCATATGACTTGAATTCAAGCATAAACTTTGCTACTTATTAGTAATGTGATTTTGGATAGATCATTTAACTTCTCTAGATCACAGTTTTATTGTCTGTAAAAAGGTGGTTAGAAAAAGGCCGAAGTTAAAATGCAAATTGAAGTCATTACCCCTGAGTTCAAAAGGCCAGTACTCCTTCTTAGGACCTATGTGACTTTGGGCAAGTGCCTTCACCTGGAATGCTGGCCCTGCTAAGTTTCTTTATCTATAAAATGAAGGGATTGGAACAAAGTTGATTCCAGATGTAGATCTGTGACTATATGATTTCCAAAGTCACTTTCAGTTATGCTATTTTGTGATTTTAGAGCACTCTTTAGACATTTTATGAGAGATCTCAGACTTTTATGGGGTCTCAAGGATTTTTAATGATTTCTTTGATTAAGATTTAGCTTTTTTCTATCTTCTATAATAATTTAAGTAAGGTTCAAATCACAGTGAAAATGTGCAAATTCAGAACACAATGCAAATTAGAACACAGTGTAAGATGAGGCATTACAGAAAAGTGTCCACTTGTAAGGGAATAGAAAAAAAACCAAATACTTAGGGATACCTGAGCAGAGCAAATTATCAGTTAGATTTTTTTAAACTAAAGATGAGAATGATCAGACTAAAGGAAGACTATAGTTATATTTAAAAATAACCCAGTTTTTGCCTTAAATCATAGGGCTCATGGAAACAGTGAAAAACAAGAAAAGTGTATTTTGTCTCAAAGTGAATTGAAAGCTACCAAGTATTATAGAGAAGAGGTCAGATTGAGGATGGGGTAAATAAAAAGAGTAAGGGACAAATAGAAACCATAGGATCATTTGGATAGTGGAAACTTAATGATTTTCTCTTCCCTTCATTCTCCAGATAATAATCTCTAAAGAACATGTATTCTCAGAGATGGCTAGGTGATTCAGAGGATAGAGTATGGCCCCCATAGTCAGGAGGACCTAAATTCAAATTCAATCTCAGGCACAATGTTTGCTTAGTTGCATGATTTTGAGCAAGTCACTTAATCCCATTGTCTTGCAAAACAATGAAACAAAAAGAATATATACTCTCCCATACAAATCTTCTTATATGAGATTCAGAGAGTGACCCCAAGCAATCTGACACATCCCATTCAATTGACTCTAGAGGGACTGTCAGGGATTTCCAAGATAATTTACAATAAATCAGGATAGTTTTGTAAAATATTGGAGATACCATGTTCATACCTAAGACTGAAGACAGAAAATAGTTTGAATATAGTTCAGAAATCCATTGAAATTAGGTTTGCTCCTGACCAAAAAAACATAAATGAGTTGAAGGAGAGGCAGATGGCAATGGAAACTGAAGTAAAAGAATAGTCAAGATGAGATAGTCCTTTGCTTGGTATTGAGTTTCAAATATATGCAGAGAGAACTGAGTCTCTTAGACTAGGTCAGGGAAGTTGGGGAAACTTTTGTCTCCTATAGGACTACTGAGAGCTCTGAACATCTACAAGAAGAACAATAAAAGTTAAAGGTCTCTGGGACCTCTGACTCTAAATAAATGGTACTAGAGAAAACACTGGACAAGAGTTAATTTTTGTTGGATATTATTATTGCATTTATTTTCCTTGATCTGAAAAAAAAATCTTTACTACTTTGTGAATTCTAGACTTATAAGAGGAGCAGGCAATTATATCCTAGATAGTGTTGTTTAAAGAGGTTTTATGTTTTTTGGGGAAAGAAAAAATATCAGAAAAGCAAGAAATCTTCTAAAGTATAACTAAATTCTTTTTATCACATAGTGATGTCTGATCCAATATTTTTTATAATTTATTTTCATCCATTTGCACATTTACATTTTTAAGTTACAAAATTTCCTTTCACCCTCTCTTCCCACCATTCTCCCCTCAGTGGCTAGCATTGTACATACATATTTTTGATAAACATGTTTACAGATTAGTTATTTTGTGTATGTGTAGAGGACCAGCTCCTGGGAATGATTTTTCACATATCCTTGGTGAACTTTTCCATCAGAGATATGTTGATATTATTCCTCATTGTATGGATCTGTTGGATTTCCAATGAACCATGACATGGGATAATCTGTGGCCCCAGAGGTGGTTGTTAAAGGCTTTTCTAATAGAGAAGTATGTAGATTTTTAAGAACAAATATTGTAAATTTACCCAGGATATTGTGAAACTGGGTCTCCTTTAACTGCTCATTCCTGAGATGTTTTTGTTATAAAAAATGTGAGTTTCCAAAACTAAATTTAGTAGATTCTTGCAACACAACCTTGCATGTGTGAGTACTTCTCTACTCAACATGACTCTTGTAAGTTAATGCCCAGACCCACACCAGAGCAATCGTTGGTGGTAGGTATGAGGAATTAGGATTACGGGAAAGAGATACATAAGAGACAATTTTTATAAGGTGTTCAACAGAATCTGAAGGGTGAGGTTTTTGTTGGTATATATGTTTTGTTTTGTTTTCATTCTCTTCCTCTGAATGGGGATAACATTGTCCATTGCCAGTCTAATACAGTTGCCCTAGCTCTCTGAACTGCTGAGAGGAGCTGTTTCCATCTAGGTTGTTCATCTCACAATGTTATTGTTAATGTGTAAATTGTTCTCTTGGTTCTACTCCCTCTGATCAACAACAGATCCCATTGAGTCATTTCATGCTTCTCTAGAGTCTGACCATTTATGGTTTGTTATAGAACAAAAATATTCCATAGTTTTCATACACCATAACTTGTTTAACCATTCCCCAATTGATGGACATCCCCTTGATTTCCAATTCTCCCACATCTCCAACATTGATTATCTTACCTTTGTCTTATTTTAGGAAATCTGATAGGTGTGAGGTGATACTTCATTGTTGTTTTAATTTGCATTTTTCTACTCAATAACAATTTGGACCATTTTTCCAAATTATATATATATATATATACATATACATATAAAACACTTTAATTTCTTCATTTTAAACTGTCTTCATCTCCTTTGACCATTTATCAATTTGGGAATGTCTTGTAACCTTATATATTTGATACAGTTCTCTATATATTTTAGAAATGAGAAAATTTTCAGTTCTTTCTTTTCTGTGGGAATATTTATATAATTATGGACTTGAACCATAGAATGGTCCTACAATATCTGGACTCTTGAATTTAATTATTCCATTTCAAATGTATCATGCATTTCTCCTTTGATTTCAGTGTGATTCTTTGATTCTTTAATAATTGATGTATTTCATAACTTGTTAACAAACAACTTGATCATAAGAATATTGTTATTAAAATTTGTTCTTCTGTTTCAGGGAAAATTTGAGATCATTAATAAACCATACAATTTCCTTAAAAAACATGATATCATTCTTCTTTTTCAATACTGGAAAAAATTTAATATATATATATATATATATATATATATATATATATATTTATATTTATATATTTATATATATTACCCATTCAAGCCATATGAATTGTTAGGCTAGTTCTGTAGACTGTCCATCCACCAAAATGTAGTAGTCTAGACAATAGACATTCTATATCATTTTTATTTTTAGATATAGCTAGTTAAGTTATACTATGAAAGGCATTTTCATACCTCAGGCCTTAATTAGATCAGTTGGATACTTTCATTTGAATTTCTGGTAAGCATATCTCACTCAATATTGAGTTTCAAAGAGAATTCATTTCCTTTCTCACTAAATCAACACTTTTTATTAATCTCCTCACTATCTTAGAATGCCAATCTTTTTGACATAAATGCAGTAAATGTATAAATGAAATTGTAAATATGAGAAATGAAGTCCTGAGGGGGGGAAGCAGAGATTACTATTGAATTGAAATGAGTAGGATTTAATTGAACTGAATTCAATGAAGGAGACACATCAAGTCAAAGGAATAGTAGAGATCAAGATGTTCACTTGAGAAATAGATAATACCTCAATAAAAATCTGTGCCAATCAGTGTGTGAAGCAGAGAAGTGATAACATTATCATGGGTCCTCAAAAGTCTTTCATTCTATATGTAAAAGTCAGATTAACTTATGTGCACCAATTGAAAACCAATAATTATGAAACTATGATACTGACAATTTAAATACAAGTCAGTGAAGTACTCTGAAGTAAAATGAAAAAGTAGCTGCTAATAGTTTATTTTCAATTTGGTTAAGATATTGTGTGGATTATCTTTGAGATCCGTGTTTCCACTTTTCCTATTCAATTTTTTTTATCGTTTACACTGATGAAAGTATAGGTGACATATTCATCAAGCTTACAGATGAAACAAATCAGGGTGAGATTACTAGCACATTCAATGGCAGAGTAGGAATTCAAAATGACCCTGATAATTTAGAGTTATTAGACTGAACTAACATGATGTAATTCAATAGTGAGATGTACAATTTCACACAGAAAAAGAATAAAATCCCTAAGTCTACTAATATCTGGGAAGGTAACATGACAAAATAACAGATATTCTGAAAAAAGATTTTGAGAGTTTAAATGAAAAACTTCAACTTTCAGATATGTCAACCTAACAGCTTAATAAGATCTTGAATTTACTGCTATATACTGTCTTCCCTAAACTTCATCTACAATAGTATGTTCAATTCTAAGAACCACCATTTAAAGGAGAACATTGACAAACCAGAGTATTGAAGGGAAGCAAACAATGTTTAAAACTTTAATGTCTATCCCAAGTGGGAACTAACTGAAGGACTCAGAAATGTTTGGTCTGTTGAAGAGAATGTTGATGGTTAAAGGACATAATGTAGAAGTTCTCATAATAAAGTATTTGAAATGAGGTTTTCTAGAAGATAAAATAGATTTGTTCTGATTAGTGCCAGAGGGTAGAAGTATGACTGATGGGTGAAATTTCTAAGGTGGAAAAATTAAACTTAATGGGAACTTGCTGACAAATCGATTTTTATTATATGGAGTATGTTGATAGGAGAGGTAGGTAACTCTCCCCCATTTAGATATATTTAAGAAAAAGTTGAAAAAGACATGTTAGGAATACTATTTTCCCCTTTTTATTTATTTTTATTTTATGAGAAGATAATTTTCAATATTAATTTAGTAAAGTTTTCTCCCTTCCATTCTTCTATCATCCCACCTAGGATAGCAGTGTTGGGGATATTATTATAAAGATTTATTCATAAATAGGTTTTTATTGTTTGTCTTTTAACATTTTATTTGTTTTCCAATTATATACAATAGTATTATATACCTATAATTTTTGTAAGGTTTTGAATTTTACAATTTTTCTGCCACCATCCCTTCCTTCCCCCCCCCACAGAAGACATTATTTCCATACTATACATTGATATAAAATGAATGTGTTATAATAGTAAACATAGTAAACATAACCCCCCCCCCACAAGAAGATGAGAAACCTCAAGAGAGGAAAAAATTGTATTTCAGTCTGTGTTCCAATTTTAATGTCTCTGTCTCTGGGGTGAGTTGCTTTCTTTATCATAAGTCCACCAGAGAAGTTGCTTAAACATTTTTCCCACAGTTACCATTACTAGCTCTACCTCCACTCTATTTCTGCCCACTCTCATTTATTTTATTCTTTTTCCTTTCATCCTGGCCCTGTCCAAAAGTGTGTTGTATCTGAGTACACTCTTCCTAGATCTTGCCTCTCTTCTATTACCTATTCCTCCCATTCCCTCCCAACCCCATTACCCCTTATGCCATCCTTTTTTTCTTATTTTTCTCTAGGATAAGATAGATTTCTTCACCCTATTAATTGTATATGTTATTTCCTCTCTGAGCCATTTCTGATGAGAATGAAGGCTCACTCACTCCCCTTTGCCTTTCCCCATTCCACTCTATTGAAAAAGCTTTTTCTTGACTCTTATGCAAAATATCTTAACCTCTTCTTCCTGTCCTTTCTCTTCCTCACAGAACTTTCCTTTATCACCCATTGACTCCATCTTTTTACTATATTATACCATTATATTCTGCTCCTTCCTGTGTTCTGTCTATTTATGCTCCTTCTAACAGCTCTCATAATGAGAAAGTTCATATGAGTTATCAATATCGTCTTCCCATGCAAGAATACAGATAGTTCAATATCATTAAGTTCCTCATTCTCTTCCACTCTTTCTGTGGTTCACCAGAATCCTGTATTTGGAATCAAACTTTCTGTTCAGCTCTAGTTGTTTCAATAGGAAATTTTGAAAGTCCCCTGTTTTATTGAAAGTCCATCTTTTCCCCTGAAAGAGGATGTTCAGTATTTCTGGGTAGTTTATTCTAAGTTGTAAACCAAGATCTTTTACCCTCTGGAATATCATAATTCAATCCCTATGAGTACTAATTGTAGATGCTGCCGGATCCTGTGTAATCCTGGCTATGAAGCCACAGTAGTTGAATTGTTTGTTTCTAGCAGCTGTTAAAATTTTCTCTGTGATTTGGAAGTTTGGGAATTTGGCTACAATATTGCTGGAAGTTTTTCTTTTGGGAATTCTTTCAGGAGGTATTTGATGAATTCCCTCAATTTCTATTTTGCCCTCTGTTTCTAGGATCCCAGGGCAATTTTGCTGTATCATTTCTTGATAAATGAAATAAAGGCATTTCTCCTGGTTTTGACTTTCAGATAGCCCAATAATTTTTAAATTTTTTTTTTCTGGATATGTTTTTGAGGTAAGTTGTTTTTTCCAATGAGATATTTCACATTTTCTTCTAATTTTTGGCTTTTTTGGAAGAGTTTTATTTCTTCCTGATTTCTTGCAAAGTCATCTTCCTTTAGTTCCATTCTGCACTTGAAGGACTTATTTTCTTCAAAGAGCTTTTTTATTTCCTTTTCCAGCTGGCCAGTTCTGCTTTTTAAGGCATTCTTCTCCCCATTTGCTTTTTTTTCTGCTTTATCCATTAGGCCTAAACTGGTTTTTAACATATTATTTTCTTCAGTATTTTTTGTATATCTTTCACCAAGCTTTTGATTTGGCTTTCATGATTTTTCTGCTGCATCACTCTCATTTCTCCTCCATCTCTCTTAATTGCTTTTACAAAATCTTTTTATGAGCTCATTCATAGTCTGAGCCCATTTTCTATTGTTCTTGGAGCTTTTGGATACAGAAGCTTTGATTTTGTCATCATCTGAGTATGTGTATTGATCTTCCACAGGACTAAAGTAATTCTCTATGATCAGATTCTTCTTTTTCCTGTTATTTACTCATTTCCTCAGCCCAAGAAAGCACTTCCAAGGCTTTAGACTTTGTTGGGGGGGGAGACACCCCACTGGGACCTTTATTCCTCCAAGGTCTTAAGCTCTCTTTCCTGTGCTTTGATATGTAGATGCCCCTCTGCCCTCGGGCTATAAGGAGGATCCTGCTATTTTAGTATGGAAGCCCAAACTGCAACTTGGATCTGAGTGTAGGCTAGCAGCAGAGTCCTACCCAGAGGGAGAGCAAAGAAATCTCTGCAGACTTCCCTTACTCTCTCTGGCAGTGCAGGTTGCTTTCGCCAGATTCTCACTGCAGATTCTGTGGCCAGTGCTCTTCATTCCACATTCATTATGGTGGAACAGATTTCGCTTCCTGCCCCTTCAAGTTGTTGCGGGTCATCTATGGACTGGGCTGGACTGGGCCGTGGCTGCCACTTTTTTCCAACCCCAGGTTCTGGTGAAACATATCATTCCCACAGAAATTCCAAGTTAGCTTGGCCTGGGAAAATGTATCACTCAGTCTTTCTGTGTGTTCTGCAACTCTAAATTTTGGTTATAGTCATTATTTGTTCGTTTTTGGAGTTTTGGGGGAAAGTTCCTGGGAAATGTTGCCTTCACCCTGCTGTCTTGGCTCCACCCCTCTTCACAAATGGGTTGTTTCTAAATTGCCAATAAAGCACTTTCTCTTCTAAATCATTGAGATTGTGTGAAGGCAAGGTAAATAAGCTAGACCCTTGAAAGACTGATAGAATTTAAAAAGAGACAAAGGATAAAAGGCATTCTGGATGGTATAAATAGAAAGGAACAACGGAGATATAGAAAGAGGAAAATTTAGTTTTGGGGAATAATAATCAATATTGTATTTATATTTAATATGGTTGTATTGATAATAATCTTATTGTTTTTACTTTATTTTTCATTTTTTTCTATATATCATTCCCTGTTTCTTCCCAGGAAGGCATTCTGGTAACAAAGATTAAAATGAAAGAAAAAAATACAAAAAATTAATCACAACTGACCAATGTCCCACTTCTTCATTGAAGGGAGGGAGCTATATTTTATCTCTTCTATGACAAATTTGGCCATAGTAATTATACAGCATTCATTTTCATTTTTATTTTTGCTATACTTTGCATTTACTGTTGCAGTCATGAATCACTCAATTTTTTAAAGTATTTGAGTTTTATATTTCATCCCTTAAGCCTGGAAAGCAAGTAATCATAGTATTGTGATCTCTTTTTTTATAATGAGGAAACTGAGACTCAGAAAATTTTAAGTGATTTTCTAATGGTCCCATGACTAATAAGTGTTAGTGGGGCAATCTAACTTGCCCCACCTTAAATGATATCCCATACTCTTTCTAATATGCTATACTGTATCTCTAAGATGAAAAGAGTATATACAAACAAAAGGTCTAAAGGGCCTTACTATATAGGAAAAAGAAGTTTTAAGTTGAGGAGGAATGGGAACAATTATAGAAGAAAAATCAAATGCCCTTTTGTTAAATTCCTAAGGCTTGAGAGGAGAGGTCTTAAAATTATAGGAATAAAATAGACCTCCTTTCTATCACCAATGGTGATTTCTTAATGATCTAAGTTAAACAAAAGAACAACACTATTTGAAAAAGAGGATTACTCAAGTCTTGATTTTTCTCTCTTTTATATCATCAAGGAAATTAAAAGCATAAAATAGGGTTCTAACCAACATTCCCTTGAGTGATCACAAGTACTGAAATTACTTCTAGAGCCAAATGATCTAATGTACAATGTAAATCACTATTATTAAATATTATATTTCTACATAGGTCATTTTCATGGTCTAAAACTCAGTAGTTAGATTGTTTTCCTTCATTTCATCTAAATTCATTAGCTAATTGGCCACATATTGTGTTATTTAAAAATTCAATCGTCTTGACAAGAACAGGGGTTTTCCTAGGAGCATTTTAAGCTATTTTTAGACTATCAATCATATTCAATGTCAAGATGGATTTTGCTTGCATTTAATATAGAAACATATTTTCATTAATTTTTATGCTATGGGGTTTTGAAATTAACTTAATTGAGGATAATTTATTTAATAGTTATTTGGGAAGAATGACAAGATATACACCATAGAGATTGAAGCAGGGGTTAAAAATTACCAGTGACTTCAGAAGTCCAGTTCTTAATTTAACAGCATTTGTTAATTCATTATATTTATTTCAAATCTTTTGTTTATTTTGAGATCATTTTCATTATTAACATCATAATGTGATTTAACTTTTTCTTAAAAAATATTCTCAAATATAACATGAAAAAAATGTACTGATTTGATTTGATTCTCTACTCCCTTCAAAGTTGAACTAAAATTAGGGATGCATCTTGCAACAAATTGCTTTTTCTTTAATGAATCTGAATGTGAGCCCAATAAATTGTGCCCTATGGCAACAGGTAATCTGTTAATGCATGACTGGCATATTCATATAGAAGCTATCTTGCATTGGAAAGAATTTTAGACAATGATTCAAAAAAGCTATATGTCAGTTCCAGTTTGGGCACTAATTTTATAAAATTAGTTAAATTTCTGCCTCCTTCTGAGTCTCAACTTCTCAGTCTGTGAAATTTAACTATTACAACCTCTACTCTTTCTGAGCATACTGGAATAATTGGCTTCCATAGAAATAAAACTTTATTTCTCAGTCAGAGAAATAAACTGATGAAGATTATGTTATGCAATAAGATTGTTGTCTTTTTCATACATAAATGTTATATAGAGGTCCAATTTTACTTGAGTCAAAATATTTTATGTCATTTTGTAAGTAATCACTAAGACTGCATTCTAAAATAATTTCTGAATTCCTGAATGTTAAGGATCAGGTGTTCACCATTTGCCTTAAAACATTATTCCCTGTGAAATCCAGGTAAGATTCCTTTATGGTCTCATGAATTCTACATAACTGGAGGTTTTCAAAAATTGAATAACCTCTTTTCAGAAATGTAAAAGATTCTTTCTTTTAATAAAAATTAAAGTCCAAAACCTGAAATATTTTCCAACTTTGGAATTCACTGTTACTTTCTGTTGGAACTTTCAAAGAATCATTTGATATTTGAGTTGAAAAAGACCTCAGAGTCTATCTTACAGGAATAACAATCCTTTTTGTTTACCCCAAACTTGCTCATTTAGTATTTGCTTAAATATCTTCAGTGAGGGATAATCTATTAACTGGTGCAGAGCTGATTCTATCTTTGAATATTCTCTTTGAAAAATCTTTCTGGATATCAAGGCAAAATGTGGTTTTTCATAGACCATATCCATTGTTCCTAGTTATGCAATTTGGAGTCAAAAATCATTTCTCAGATCATGCTTCACATGCCAATCATTTTTTTACCTAGAAAATCAGGACATACACTGTGTATAAGTCTTATCATTTACTCTACATAATCTGCATAATCTCACTACTGTTACTTTACAAGATTTGCTCTAATAAGAGTGCATAAATATATTGAATGTTGCTATACAAATGCTAAGATGGGATAGAGAATCAAGATTCCAGAATGAAAGGAAGCATTGCAAAAAACTTCTCTCTATAAACTTCTAGCAGGTCAAGAATTTGCACTAAACTGAATCCTAATGAGGAAAGTAATAAGAAATCCTTTGTCCAGCCCAATTCAGCATACAGAATTAGTGAGATCTACCAGAAACTGATTATAGAGTAGCATGAAGAACAGGCTGCATCTGTAGTACTCCAGCACCCAAGCAGAACCTGTGAACTGGAACAAGAAAAGGCCTCAGAGATATAAACGGCACTCCTAGAACCATACCAGTTCCCTGCCAGTGTTAATTGAGTTTATTGCTCACCACTTACTTAGTTTATGGTTGCAAATCCAGCGAGGAGTAAATGGGAACCTGCACACAGCCATGGTGTTCTGGAATGGAAGACCCTAGGTAGTATACAGGTAAAGTAAAGTAGGGTATTGAGAAACCAGCAATGGTAGCAATGGTGTGGTTTAGACATCATATGCCTTTTAATGTCTAGCTCAGCTTAAAAATTAATAGCCAGAACAAGGAATTCCAAACCAAAAAAGAGATTATAATTCTGTCACTCTACAGACAAGAAAGCTTTCCAATTAACTGAGCCAGATTGAGTGGAGCAATTCTCAACTCTTACTCAGACTCAAGACCAGATCAGAAATTTGGAGAACTCCAGTGCAATGAGATGAAGTGGCAATCAGAATTTGCCATGGATCAGACCACTTTAAGAATACTAAAATTTTGTAGCTCCCCAGTCTTTCTTTGAGATCCTGAAAGGACAAAAGACTCAATAACTCAAGAAAGCAGCAATATGACTAGACAAGACCTTCCTTTCAAACGTGCCCTATCATTAAATTCAAAGTCAGGAAATGAACTGAAAAATGTGTAGCAAAATTCAGTGGCAAGGATGTTCAAAACACAGGGAAGAGACTGAATCCTAGGCAAGGAAATACCTCAGATTAAAATGCAACTTGGTTCCTAGAACAGATAAAGCAAATTCAAAAAGAGGTAAAATGTGTTTAAAGAGAATAAGGGAACATAAGTAGAAAATTGGAGAGGGGAATGAAAGTTCATCAAGAAAGATTTGGAAAGGGAATCAATATGCTGACAGAAAAGGTACACAATTTTGCCCAAGTAAAGGTTTAAAAATTAGAATGGACCAAATAGAAACAGATAACTCTATAAAGAAACAAGAAATAGTTTTAAAACATCAACAAATTGAGAAAACCAAAGGAAATATATATATATATATATAGATATAGATAGATAGATAGATAGATAGATAGATATATATATAGATATAGATATAGATATAGATATAGATATAGATATAGATATAGATATAGATAGATAGATAGATATAGATATAGATATAGATATAGATATAGATATAGATATAGATATAGATATAGATATAGATAGATATTCTAGCAAAAAAAACTGACTTAGAAAAACATATGAAAAGGAACATAACTGCCAAAATCTAGAGCTCAGATGGAAAATAAAAACATATTACAAGCAATCAGGAAAAAATATCAAATACTGAAGAAACACAGCTGAGATCACACAAAATTTAGCAGCCTCTACTATAAAGGAGCAGAGAATTTGGAATATATTCCAGAAGGTAAAGTTTATGGGCTCACATCCAACAATAACTTAACAAGTCAAACTGAATGTAATGCAACTGGAGGAAAATATGAATCTTTAATGAAATAGAGGACATCCAAGCATTTCTCTTGAAAGACCAAATCTTCAGGGAAACTTTAAATACAAACAGAGGAATAAAGAGAAATATAGAGGTAAACATGAAAGAACAAAGGTAAAAGACTAAGCAAAGATAAATTGTTTCTATTCAAATATGTGGAGATGATTTCTATGTCACCACTGAGTTCTACAATTATCAGAAATTATAGGGGGAGTTCATTTAGTCAAGTCCTGGGACTGGTTCTATAAAGAGAGAGGAAGAGGAACATACTAGAAAGAGAGGGAAAGAAAAGTCAGAGTCCTCTTCAATGATCAATCTGCACAAGTAGATATCAATACAGAAAAGGAGAAAAAGGGAGCAGGAAATGATTGCCACTTAAACTGCGTCTAAAGTGGTCAAAAGAAGGAAAAATAAGCATACTCACATAGTTGGGCAAAGCAATAGACTTCATTCAATAAATGAAATAAGAAAAGAGGAGAAGGTTTAAGGAAAAGCACACTAAGGGAAGATTAGTCTTAAGGAAAATAAATTCTAAAGATATAAAAAAATATTTAAAGTTCTTTTTGTGGTGACAAAGAATGGGATTTTGCTGGGTGTCCATAATAAGCCATTAATGAACAAAGCATGGCATATAAATTTAATGGACTACCATCATAGTGGTCAACCAGTATCCCAGAGAACTTAGGAAATATTCTTTCCATCTCTACATAGACCAAACTTTCAGAACTGAAAATGAGATAAGTAATATTTTGGACATAGATAATATGACAATTTATTTTGATTTACTAAACACGTGTATTATCAATTTTTTTTTCTCTTTTTCTTGATGCAGATGTGATGAGAGGTTAAAAATTCATATCTTAGTCATTAAAAACTAGTTTCTTTCAAATTAGTTTCAAATCTAAAGTATGCATGTGCATTCTTTCTTGTTGTTCTAACACTAACTCAAGAAGAGCCTCTACATTTTAAAGTATCTATATATTACATAATTGTTGACTCCTGCCTTATATTGTATGACCTTCTTAATAACTTTTTGTATTTTATTAACTTTTTTTACAGTGTCAATTTTCTTCTCAAAATAAATAAATCAAAAGAGCAATTGATCAAAGCTCAGAAAGTTAATATAGTTCCTCAAGTCTAGCTCTTTCGATTATTTTTCTCCATTTAGGCTAAAGAGCATTTTACTTGGCAGGGGAATAAAAATTAAGACTTGAGTAATTCTGTTTTCTCTTTCCAGTTTCTTCATAAATCTATATGCCCAAAGCAACCTTTTATAGACCAAAGCAAAGAGAAAATGAATCAAAAATTCAACTAAAAGAGGAGATGGAGATAGAAAGACAGAAAGCATAGAAGGAAAGAAGGAAGGAAGGAAAGAAGGAAGGAAAGAAGGAAGGAAAGAAGGAAGGAAGGAAGGAAGGAAAGAAGGAAGGAAGGAAGGAAGGAGGAAGGAAGGAAGGAAAAAAGGAAGGAAGGAAGGAAGGAAGGAAGGAAGGAAGGAAGGGAGGGAGGGAGGGAGGGAGGAAGGGAGAAAGGAAGGAAGGCAAGAAGAAAGAAAGAAAGAAAGAAAGAAAGAAAGAAAGAAAGAGCAAGAAGAGAGAAAGAAAGGTAGAAAGAAAGAAAAGAAAGAGAAAAAGATAGAAAGCAAGAAAGCAAACAAAGTAAAACAGAAAGAAAGAAAGCAAGAAGAGAGAAAGGTAGAAAGCATGAAAGAAAGGTAGAAAGCAAGAAAGAAAAAAGAAAGGTAGAAAGATAGAAAGGTTGAAAGGTAAAAAGTTTGAAAGGAAGAAAGCAATAAATAAAAAAGCAAGCAATAAGCAAGAAGGAAAGAAAGAAAGAAAGCAAGAAAGCAAACAAAGAAAGAAAGAAAGAAAGACACAGAATCAGAAAAAAAGAAGTTTACAATAGAGGTGGAAACAATCTATTGCCCTCAAATGATTTTCATTTTCTAACACAGATAAGTATGGTGGAGAAGCCTGTCATCAATTGAAGTAAGCTGCAAAAGGCAGATTTCACAAATACCTGAAAAGACTTAAAGGAACTGATGTTGACTGAAGTGAGCAGAACCAAGAGAAAATTGTACTCAATAACTACAATATTGTGTTATGATCAACTGTGAAAGATTTAGGTCTTCTCAGAATTATGATGATCAAAGACAATTCAAAAATACGAGAGATGGAAAATTCCATCTATATTGAGAGTAAGACCTTTGGAATCTGAATGTAGATCAAAAAATACTATTTTTTACTCAGTTTGTTTTCTTTCTTATTGTTGTCTCTTTTATTCTGATTTTTCCTTCAAAGTATGGTTAATATGAAAATATGTGTTACACAAATATATGTATAGCCCAAAGCAAATTAATTTTTATCTCAGAAATAGGCAGGGAAAGGTAGGAGGGAGAAAATTTTACAAAAAAAAGAATATTGAAAAATATCTCTACATACAGTTGGAAAATAAATAAATTAAAATTTTGTAGAGGAAGAAAGTAAAGTCCATAGTTGTGAGCTGACATTCAGCAGGGATGATTGATAGCAGGTTCAGATTCATTATGATATATGTGGTTTATTGTTGGATTCAGTAAGAATGTTGGAATGTGAACATATAAATGTTTCTAGCTAAACTTTCCTTTCTTTCTTCTTGATTCCTTCCTTCCTTCTTTAATTTCTTCCTATATATTTTTTTCCTTTTTCCTCCTTTGTTTCTTTGCTTTTTTCACTTTTCAGTTCTTTGAGAAAATACTTAAGAGTATATATTTCAAAAGAATTTTGATCTGGTTCTTGTAGAAGGAATTTGAACAATGGGAGTTCTCTACTCCAAACTAAAGAATGGTGGAATGAAGAAGGAAGTTAGATTTTTCTTTTTTGTAAGGCAATAGAGGTAAGTGATTTGCCCAAGGTCACACAGCCAGTTTATCATTAAGTGCCTGAGACAGGATTTGAACTCAGGTCCTTCTAACCCCAGGAGCAGTACTCCATCCAGTGTGCCACCTAGCTTCCCTAAGTTAGAAATTTTTAAAAAAGGAATTAGAAAATTATAGTAAGAGACCCAGTTAAATAAAAGGAAGTGATCTGTGTTTCCTCCAAAAGCTTTTTGATACCATTACTATTAAGGTCCTTAAGAATTTGAGTTAGAAAAATTCTCTAGATATATTTATTGAATTCAATCTATGTTTAATTGTTATTGAGGAGGCAAAGACAGAGAACATGAGTACTAACAGAAAAAAAGGTAGTACTGACTTTAACAACTTAACAAAAAAGCATATAAGCAACAACAAACTTTTGAATCAGGTTTGTATAGTTTTCATAATTTTAGTAAATATGATATATTAGATCTGATTTATCCTACAAAGACTAAAAAATATGCAAAAATTTCTTACTTGTGAGAAAACTCTAGTTCATTAATTTATCCAAATCATAACAAAATAGAAATCAGAGAAGATATTCATAGGAAAAAGAAACAAACAAAAATAACATACCAGACAATACAGAGTAAAAGAGTTCTCCCATTGGGAGCAACCTCAACTCAACCAAGAGAGAGGATCCTGGTTCTCACCCAAGATGAAACTTCTCAAAGCTTCTAGAGTAGCAAAATATAAACAGTGATATGATGGAGATTATCCACTCCTCTCATGTCTTCTCAAAGTCTTCTGTTTCAGTGAACCTTGATAGGATAGCCCCCTTCCTCTTTTCTCTCAAAATTGGAGGCCAACTAGATGAACCTCAAAGAAGACTCTTGCTTGAAGAATCCTGAATCGGTACTCCCACCCAAAGTCCCCAATAGAGGAAGTAAGAAAGGTATATTTTAGGGTTGGCTGGGTTGCACAATGGATAGAGCACCAGCCCTGGTGTCAGGAGTACCTGAGTTCAGATGTGACCTCAGAGACTTAATAATTACCTAGCCGTGTGGCTTTGGGCAACCCAATTAACCCCGTTTGCCTCACAAAAGTCTAAAAATTATATATTTTAACAATAGTCAATATCCCTCTCTAAAAATTAAGACCAAGTAATTGTAATTCATCGGTAATCATAGAGTAAAAATATAGTCAGAGTCTCAAATATTGTAGCTTTAAAAAGATAACCCTCCAGTCCCTCAGAGTGAATCATAGAGACATAGGAAGATAAAGTTGCTATGCTTTTGGGCCTGGGGAGTAATTCCAAAGCATATGTTCCATGAGTATCTTGAATGGTAAAGACCACATATTAAAAGTCACTTAAACTAAAAGAAATGAGAAAAAGCCCTCAAAGTATATTCAGGACTTAAGGCTGTAAAATCTCTGATTCATGGGTTAAATTTGTATGTTTGCTTGTTTGATTCCCTCTGAGATTGAATGAATTTTCAATATTCTTTCTTTTTTTTATTTTTTATTTTCTATATGTCTTTTAGTTTTTGCAAGACATTGGGGTTAAGTTGCTTGCCCAAGGCCACACGGCTAGGTAATTATTAAGTGTCTGAGGCAGGATTTGAACTCAGGTACTCCTGACTTCAGGGTCGGTGCTCTATCACTGCACCACCTAGCCGACCCCTCGATATTCTTTCTTAAGAGCAAAATGTGTTAGGAAAATGAAGAGGAGTCATATGGATGTTGAATACCTAAGAACATAGAAAGACAGAGAGCCTACCTTGAAAATAAGAGAGATATAACTTGCAGAAAAGAAAGACTTAGGACAAGAAAGACAAATTTTACTAATCTTAGTACTTTGCCTAAGGCACACCCTCTTTGTACCTTTCTGTATCCTGTGATAGATAGTGAGTCACTGAACATTCTTATAAATCTCTGTTCAATATCTCATTAATGCAAATACATTTCTTCCATTGTCAAAGTACTTGGATTTCTTCACAGAGTAAAGGTGGAAATATAGTGCTTTTGCATGTCACTCAGCAAAGTAGTTATTGGGTAGAGGTTTAGGGAATGGTGAGGCACAAGACCATAATTTTGAGTTTACTTTATTTTCAGTTCAATATAGTCTTCAGGTGGCTGAGGAGAATTATATCGAGTAGAAAATATTGTCACAATGAAAGTCTCTCCCAAATACTAGACTCCAGGCTTATAGACAGGCAGACTGGTTCCAGAAGCAACCATCTCATCAGATTTACTTATACCATCATCCCTAACAGAATAAGCAAAGGGGGAAGAGATTGATCTTAATAATATTGGAGAAATGATATAGGACTTTTGAGCTATGCAATGACACAAAAACCAATTCTTGACACCATTATTCTTTCAGTGATGCCATATGTCAGGAAGTCTTGTAACAATAATCAGATATTTCAGGTGACCTGTAAGACAATAAGAAGACATGATAGACATCAGGAAGGTACAGTTTATGACGAGTGTTGACTTTATAATAGAGATGTATAATATCAATGTATAATATCAAGGATAAAAATAACCAGAAAAAAGAGAGAAGGCAAGTACATAGCAATAGTAAGAATTTTCTTTTGAGGTGAGGATTTGTGATTTCATTTCATTTGGGAGTTCTCTAATGACTAAACTCTGCCTTCTAAAGCATACCAGAAATTATTGTACAATTTATAATCTAAGATTCTGGGAGACAAGATAGCAGATAAGCACTAAATCACTGTAACTCTCCCATATTCACCTCCAAACAACCATACAGTAGTGCATAAAAACAGCAGATCTAGCAAAAAAGATGGCATGAAACAGCTTCTTAGCTCAAAAAACTTGTAAGATTAGTAAGACAGATATGTCTAATTCAGGAAAAAAGGGGA
The DNA here is from genome assembly GCF_037893015.1 of Macrotis lagotis. Classification (NCBI taxonomy): domain Eukaryota; kingdom Metazoa; phylum Chordata; class Mammalia; order Peramelemorphia; family Peramelidae; genus Macrotis; species Macrotis lagotis. The sequence goes on from NC_133658.1 coordinate 606,299,509, forward strand.
ATACAGTGCAGGACAGGAAGTGTCCCAGCAAGTCAGCAGCAAGTTCTACTTAAGCAAACCTAAGAGATCCTGAGACCCACTTTGGTGGAGAAGACAAACGCCAATACCAGGACAGCCCATGCAATACAACAGGGTAAAAGAAACCAGCAGACTGGAACTCCAAGAACTACTGCTTGCTTCAGTGTAGTGCTAGGAAAACAGGCAGCCTCCATGGCCACATACTTCAGTGTATTCCTGGGAAAATGCACAACCTCATTGACCTCAGCACATTCCAGATGCCTTCACCATTATCCCATCTCATTACTCAAGATAGCAATACATCACATACAAGAGTTTTATTTCATGACAAAAATGCAGAAACATTCAACCTTCAGGAAAACTTTCCCCCTTTTCTCAAATGAGCCAAGTTCTTTAATAGGTGTAATTTTCCCATAGGATATATAGAAGCCAAAAAAAAATTGTGATGTAAGTGCAGGGATAGTATGTCTACAAATGACTCTAGAGTGCACTTACTTCTGTCATATTGGCAAGTTCCTGGATGAAGTTTTTCTTCCACTTGAGACTCTATTATCTTTTGGCATCTCCATCTAGTACTGGCACATGGTTCTCTGTAAGGCCTTTGTGTATGTGCAGTATTGTTCTATCCATATCCTTTCTGTAGCATAGAATCTCCTCTCCTTAAAGTACATTCATTTGTTTATGATGGGAAGTCAATCTCTCTTTGGTATTTGTCCTGGATGTCTCTCAACTCTGCATTATAATTAGGTAAAATACTTTAGAGTGGGAAAAATAAAAAGATTTGGGTTAGTTTACCCTACAAGGAAAAATACATATTCAGAAACTGCAAAGAGGTAGATTTAGTCTCAAGAAAAGTAAAACAATAAACCTGGCTAAGAAGTACATTTTTCCAGAAATGAAATGGAATGCCTTAACGGACTATAAACTTCCCATTCCTAAAATGTTTTAGGCAAAGCATGGATGACTATTTGTCAGAGATGTTGTAGAGGGGAGCATGTTCAGTTATTTGTTGTATTAGGTGACTCCCGAGGTCACTTCTAACCTTTATAATTTGTGATTATTTCTTTTGCTTGAACAGGGGATGTTAGCTTGGAAAATCCAAGTGAAGCATTATTATTATGGATTGAACCCTTTCTTTGTAAACAATGATAGCCAAATGAGACAGAGTAAATATAAATTTCTGAAAGCATAAAATATTTCTCAAACATAAAATTCCAGTGTATTTTTATAACACCTTCCTTTTTATCCCTTTAATTTTAGAGATATTTTCACTAATTGGGATTTTCATGATGAGAGATATAGTCATCTCAACTGTCCAATAAAAAGTCATATCTTTTCCTGATCCTTCTTACATACACTCACAAAGAAATATGATAGTTTCCCCCACCCTATCACCTTGTAGATAATTTGCTGAGAAAGTAGAGAAACAATAATGACTTTGCCTTACTGATTTTCAGATATTTTCAAAGAAATATCTCTTATGCTTCAGGAACTTGTATTCTCCATTTGGCAGCTCTCAGACTACAATAATTGCTTAGGAGTTTCTCTTGAGGCCATCATAGAAGGCCACCCCATGAATCAGAGCAATTCAGCAGCTGGTATTGAATTATATGGCCAGTTGGCATTAAAAACCATCAGCACCCTCCTGAGTTTCCAGTGAAGTACTGCCATGGCAAGCATTGGACATCTGGAAATAATAGTACAACTTCCCACTCATTGAAGGCTGAGTGACTCATTCTCAAGGGTGGCAAAAAGTGGTCCTTCATGACAATTTATACACTTTATTCCTACCCACCATGTAGGCACCTTGTCCCTGGCATTTCTCTAAGAGTCAAGCCTTTTCCTATTATCTTTCTCAACATTAAAGTATTTGCCAGAAAGACAGAAGTTACTGAATATTCTTTCCAAACTGAAGATTCTAATAGAATCTTTCTTGCTACTATTTCTGTTGGAAAAAAGAAATATAGTTAAAGTTTTTCATGATCATTTGAAATGTATCACCTTTGAAAAGGTATAGACAATTTTCCCCTATCAATGGACAAATTTTTTTTTAGTTAGAAAGGACAAATGTACTTCTTTTCACTCTTTTTGCACAAACCTTTCTACAAGGCATGTATGGCATATGATGAAAAAATGAAGAACTAAGAATGTAAAATATTGTATTGCCAGATCTTCAGACTAAGAAAAAATTGCAGGGACAGCTAGGTGGTACAATGGATAGAGTACTGGCCCTGGAGTGAGGAGGACCTGAGTTCAAATCCAGCCTCAGACACTTAATAATTTCCTAGTTGTGTGACCTTGGGCAAGTCACTTATCCCCATTTCCTTAATAAAAAATATTTTAAAAAGAATAAATTGCTTTTTCATATTTATCTTTATAAAGGCATTTTATATTTTCCCTTTTTTTGGTTAGGAAGGACAAATGAATTTGAATATAATAGTTAAATCAAGTATTAGAATAGTAAGATTGTAAGACTGGGAGTGAGAAGATCCATGTCCAAATACTGGTTCTAATGTTTCTTAATTATGTGACTATACTGAAGTCATTTAACTGCTCTTAGGCCCAGTTCTCTGTTCTGTACAATAGGCCTGAGGAACCTCCTAAATAAGAAAACTTCTTCTACCACTTCAATACATGTTGTAGTCTCACAGACGTGCCTAAAGCAATGTAAAGATTAGATTTGCAGATTACACTGTCTTGGTAGCATGCTCTAACAACCTTCAAGTGCCTCCAATAAGATTTGAAATCACATAAAAGTACTAAACCTGATAATTTGAATAAAAAAACAAGTAAATGAAGAATACCTTTTGCTCAAATCATGACATTTGTTAGGATAGAAAACTTTTAGAATTTATATTTCAGTGACTATATCTGGGAAAAAATATTGATGAATAGTTAAATAGGCATGATTAAGAAGGCAGGAACTCACCTGAGTTGTTCCAAATTCATCTCCAAACAGCTATAAAATGATGTTTCAAAATAAATTCTAGTGACAGCTAGGTTGTGCAATGGATAGAGCATCAGCTCTGAAGTCAGGACAAACATGAATTCAAATTCAGCCTCAGAGACTTGGTACTAGCTGTGTGACCCTGAACAGCTCACTTAACCCTATTGTCATGCCAAAAAAAAAAATTCTGATATGTTATAACACATAAAAGGAAGGAATGAAACATTTTCTAGACCATGACAGCTTGTAAAGTCAGCAGGAGAAGCAGAGCCAAGATGGCAACATGATAGGATCTTCTCTCTGTTGCGCTGGAGCAAAACTTATGAAATGACTCTAACTACATTTTCCAGAGGCAGAACCCACAGAGGGATCCAGTGAGACAATTCTCCAACTGAAGGTAACCTGGAAAAGTACAGAAAGCCTCAGCTCCAAGGGGTAAGAGGGGTGGCCTGCCAGAGCGAAGGAATTTAAGCCCCTGGAGGCAACCCCAGGGTGCTGGTAGCTGTGGCTCACAGCAGCCAGGGCAGTTTCCTGACCTACACCCCTGGGAGCACAACTTGGGGGAACAGCAGGAGGGGGGCATCTGCCAGAGCAAGCACGTGAAGAACAGCGCTCAGGGCACACAGTGAGCCATGTGGTCACAGCAGCCCAGATCCAGCACCCAGAAACAGGCACAGCCAATAAGCAGGAGCCCCCAGACGGAATGAGCACTGAACCTATGGAGGGGAGTGAAGACAGACTGCCAAGCTCTGTCCTCTGTCCCTGGAACAGGACTCTGGGGCTCTGACCACATTCAGATCCTGATCGCAGTATAGGTACCCCCATAAAACAGCAGAGCCCTCCTTACCTCAGTTCTGTGGTGGTGGTGGGGTGCTTATGGTCATACACAGATCAGGAGGGAGGACAGACCCTCACACACTGAGATCCTTGTGGGGGTGCCCCAAAAGATCAGGAAGCACCCCAAAACCAGGCTCAGGCTGGGAAAATGAGTAAGCAGAGAAGAAAAAGTAACACCATTGAGAAATACTTTGTCTGTGATCCCAAGAAGGATCAAAACACTCAATCTGAAGATGAGGAGGTACAAGCTCCTGCATCTAAAGACTCCAAGAAAAAAAGAAATTGGGCCCAGGCCATGACAGAGCTCAGAAAAAAGACTTTGAAAATCAAGTGAGGGAGATAGAGGAAAAATTGAGAAAAGAAATGAGAGAGATGCAGGAAAAACATGAAATTGAAGTCAGCAACTAGTCAAAGAAATCAAAAAAATGCTGAAGAAAATAATATGTTAAAAACCAGCATAGGTCAAATAGATAAAACAGTTCAAAAAGTTATTGAAGAGAAGAATGCTTTAAAAAGCAGAATTGGCCAGATGGAAAAGGAAATAAGAAAGCTCTCTGAGGAAAACAAATCCTTCAGACAAAGAATAGAACTCAGGAAGGTTGCTGATTTTATGAGAAATTAGGACTCAATGCCTCAAAACCAAAAGAATGAAAAATTAGAAGAAAAAGTGAAATATCTCATTAAAAAAACTCATATGGAAGACAGACTTAGGGCATACCGGAAAGTCACAACCAGGAAAAGAGCCTTGGCATCATTTTCAAACAATTATTACAATGAAAATTGCCCTGATATCCTAGAAGCAGAGGGCAAAATAGAACTGGAGAGAATCCACCAATCTCCCAAATAAAGAGATCCAAAAAAAAAAAAAAACCCAGGAATATTATAGCCAAGTTCCAGAAGTCCCAAGTCAAAGAGAAAATATTACAAGTAGCCAGAAGGACACAATTTAAATATCGTGAAGCTGCAGTCAGGATCGCACAGGACTTAGCAGCAACTACATTAAAAGCTCGTAGGGCTTGGAATATAATATTCCATAAGGCAAAAGAGCTTAAAATGCAACTGAGAGTCAACTACCTAGCAAAACTTTTTTTCCCTCTTCCAGTGAAAAAGATGGACTTTCAATGAACTAGGGGAATTTCAAATGTTCCTTTTGGAATGGCCAGAGCTGAACAGAAGGTTTGATCCTCAAATACAGGACTCAGGTGAAGTATAGAGAGTGGAGGAGAAGAGGAACATATGAGGGCCTTAATGATGATGAACTACATGTATTCATATAGAAAAATGATACTTATAGTACTCATATGAACCTTCTTATTTACCAGAGCAGGTAGAAGGAGCTTTTATAGATGAAGTACAGGAGAAAACTAAATTTGAAGATACGTTGTGGTGTAAAAATGGAGTCAATAGATAAAAGGGAAATATAATGGGAGAAAGAAATGGAGAGGAGGAATAGGCTAAGATATTTCATATAATAAGATTTTTCTTTATTACAATGAGCTATTGCAATGATATGGAAGTTGAGAAGGTGAGGGGAAATGAGGGAATCTTTGCTCTCATCAGAGGTGGCTAGGAGAGGAAACAGCATATATACTCAATGGGGTATAGAAATCTGTAGTAAGAAGGGGAGAAGGGGGACAGGGGGAAGAGGGGTGATGTGATTGATGGAGGAGAGGGTAGAATGTGGGAGACAGTGGTCAGATATAACACATTTTCTTTTTTACTTCTTGCAAGGGGTTTGGATTGGCCTATCCAGGACTATAGGGCCAGCTGGATGCTGGGTAAGGGGTGGTATGTAGATTCAGGGCTTCTTGGCCCAAGGGTTGGGGATCTGTCTGCTGCATCACTCAACTAACCTACAGCAGAGACAGAGCGAAAGGAGAGAGAAAATATAGTTCATGGCAGTAGAGAAGTATGAATGGAGGGAGTTACAATCAGCAATGGCAACGGTGGAAAAATATGGAAGTAACTTTTGTGATGGACTTATCCTAAAGAATGTGATCCACCTGCGATAGAGCTGGTGGTGTTGGAACACAGACTGAAGCACATTTTTTATTATTATTATTTTCTGGGGGGTGTTGCAGGGTAAATGGGACTGGGAGGCCTTCCTGAGGCTGCACACCTGGGTGATTGTTGGGTGTCTGAGGACAGATATGGACCTGGGTGCTCCTGGTTTAAGGACCAGTGATCAGTCTGCCACCCAGCTGCCCCTATTAATATTATTATTATTATTATTATTATTATTATTATTATTATTATTATTACTATTTTATTTTATTTTGGATATTTTTTTTTTATTTTTGTCGGGAAATGTGGTTGAGGTGGCTTGCATGGAGTCATGCAGCTGGGTGATTGCTGGGAGTCTGGGGCCAGATTTGGTCTCGGGTGTTTCTGGCTCCAGGGCTGGTGCTCCGTCCATAATGCCACCTCACCATAACTATTATTATTATTATTATTATTACTATTACTATTATTATTATTTTAATTTTTCTCTCCCCTTTAATTTATTTCTTATGCATGTCTATATTTTCTTGGGGGGAGGGGATATTATGTTACTCTTAAGTAAGGATATTTTAATAATGTATAAAAACATATATATGTAGAATGTAGAATGTAGAAACATTATTTCTACAAAATAAGAATAAACAAATAAAAATATAAAATCAGCAGGATTAATCACTGGATTTGGACCCTTTTTCATGATGTCTTCAGGATACATACCTATTAGTGATATTACTGGATCAAAGGGTATGCACATTTTTATTGCTCTTTGGGCATAATTACAAACTGTTCTCCAGAAATGCTAGATTGGTTCACAACTCCACCAACGATGCATTATTGCCCCAGATTTCTCACATCCCCTCCAACATTGAACATTATACTTTGTAGTCATATTGACCCAACTGAGAAGTGTGAAGTAATACCTTAGAGACACTTTAATTTGCATTTGTTTAATCAATAATTATTTAGAGCAATTTTTCAAATTACTCTAGGTACCTTTGATTTCCTTGTCTGAGAATTGCTTTTGCATAATCTTTTGACCATGTCAATTGGGGAATGACTTGCTTCATTTTTTTATAAAACTTTGACTCAATTCTCTATATTTTAGAAATTAGTCCTTTGCCAGAAACACTAGTTATAAAATTTTTTCTCAATTCATTGCATTCTTTTTGATCTTGGTTACAGTGGCTTTGTTTCTTTAAAACTTTTTAATTTAGTGTAACCAAAATTTTCCAATTTATTTTTTATAATGTTCTCTATCTCTTCTTTGGCCATTAACTACTCCCCTTTTCATAGATCTGACAGGTAAATTATTCCTTGTTCTCCTAATTAGTTTATAATATTATCCTTTATGTCTAAATTGTGTACCCGTTTTACCTAATCTTGGTATCTGGTGTGAGATGTTAGTTCAACCAAGTTTCTGCCATGCTATCTTTCAGTTTTCCCAGCAATTTTTATCAAAGAGTGAATTCTTACCCCAGAAGCTGAATGCTTGGGTTTATCAAATAGCATATTATTATAATAATTTCCTACTGTTTTTTGCACCTAATCTATTCTCTGATTCATCACTGTATTTCTTAGCTAGTAACCAAAAGTTTTGATAACATCCTTTACAATATAATTTTAGATCTTGTAGGTTAGACTACATTCTTTTGCATTTTTTCATTAATTCCCTTGATATTCTTGACCTTATTTTTCCTCCAGGAGTATAGATAAAATTAAAATCAAATTATAAGACATGGAAAAAACTGGAAAATGAGCAAAAAGACAGAACCAGAATCTGATCAACAAAAGATACTCTGGTGGGAGGGAAGATTAAACTCAAACTGAAACTCAAAATAAGATGACTTGTCAAAATAGCTATATGAAACTCCAAAGACAAATGTAAATTGGCATCTGGACAATAATGAATTACTGGAAGAATTCAAAATTAATATTTGAAAATCAAATAAGAGACATAAGAAAATTTGGAAAAGAAATGAAAATGATTCAAAAGAATAATAATAAAAAGTCAACAGATAAAGAAATCATAAAAATTTGAAAAAGATGAACAAAAAATAACTGAAGAAAAACACACTTTCTTAAAAAGACATGACCAAATGAAAGAGATTTGTTGGTTTACTGGTTTTCCTTCATTATCAAAGAGGAATAAAATGGCATGTTGAGATGAAGATACAATGTGGCCAACTTTGGTTGGTCAGACAAATATGAATCTGTGAGGCACTATCAACAGTGGGCACAAATAATCCATATGACAATTTGAAGTATCTATGTCTTTAAACTTTTACATTTCATGTTTCTTTTTAATTTCTGAAATTCCATTTTGCTCATATAACTTGTCAAGGTGTGAGCACACCACACTGGGTAGTTGTGTGCCAGTGTCTCCCATATCTCACAATTGATTCCAAAGTTATTCAGAGACACATTGAAAGTGTCTTTTACTTCTATATGAACAAACACCTTGTGTGAATTCTCCATAAAATAATGTATTAGTGGAGTCAAGATGGCAAAGTGAAGGCAGGGACTTCCCCAAACTCTCCACCAAAACCCTACAAAATA